>NW_024082233.1:0-144713 GCF_003009895.1 Hyaena hyaena | reverse complement strand
TGGACAGCAACATGCAGAAGAATGAAACTAGATCATTTTCTCACACCGTGCACAAAAATAAACTCAAAATGGATAAAGGACCTGAATGTGAGACAGGAAACTATCAACACCCTAGAGGAGAAAGCAGGAAACAACCTCCTTGACCTCCACCGCAGCAACTTCTTACTTGACACATCCCCAAAAGCAAGGGAATTACAATTTTACTTTTGATAGATTTTTTTTGAGGTTCCCTTCTATAGGCTAGGTAGAAAATCATATTGTCTCTAAATCATAAAAATAATAATAACCATTGCTAAAACTTATTGAGAAGGAACTTTTTTGAAAGGTACTCTAAGTGGAATAACTCATTTAATCTTTATTTCAATTCTGTGATATAGATACTTTTATTATTGTGTTTATACTTTTAAAGTGTACTTAAACATTTTTTATTTACATTTTTCTCTAGCTTTATTGAAGTATAACCAACACAGAGCAATGTGTCTGTTGAAGGTGTATAATTGAGGATTTGATACACATATATATCGTGAGAGGATTATCACAATACGTTTAGTTCACATGTCAACTCATATAGTTCCTTTCTTGCATGTGGTGAGAAATGCAAGATCTACTCTCTGAGCAGGTGTCAAGTATACAAGTCAGTATTGTTAACTGTAGTCACCATGTTGTACATTACATTCCAGAACCTTATTCATCTTGTAACTGGAAGTTGTATCCGTGTACTGTCTTCACCCATTCTCTCCCATCCCCGCCCCAGCAGCCATTGTTCTTCTGTTTCTGAGTTTGGGGTTTTTAAATTCGGCGTATAGAATCTGTCTTTTTCTGACTTCTTTCATGTAGTGTAATGCCCTTCGAATCCATGTTGTTACAAATGGCAGGATTTCCTTCTTTTATGGCTGAACAAGATTTCATTATATCTCTATATAAAATACACATTGTCTTTATCCATTCATCCACTTGGCTATTGTGAATAATGTTTCATGAATATGGGGATGCAGATAATGATTTCAGTTCCTTCAGATATGTACACAGAGGTGGGATTGTTGAATCATATGGTGGTTCTATTTTTAATCTTTTGAGGAAACTACAACTGTTTTACATAATGGCTGTACTACTTTACATTCCCACCAACAGTGGGTTCCCTTCTCTACATTGTTATCTCTTCTCACCTTGTTATCTCTTCTCTTTTTGATAATAATCATCCTAACAGGTGTAAAGATGATCAAAATGTTATTGTGACTTTGATTTGCATTTTCTTGATGATTCGTGATGTTGAGCACTTTTCCATGTGCCTGTTGGCCATAGGTATGTGTTAACTTGGAAAAGTGTCTATTCAGGTATTTTGCCCATTTTTAAGTTTGATTATTTGTTTTTGTTGTTGGGTTACATGAGTTACTTGTATATTTTGGATATTAACCCCTTATAGATAGATGGTTCACTAATATTTTCTTCTATTCTGTAGGTTGTCTTTTTATTTTATTGATTGCTGCTTTCTCTGGGTGGAAGATTTTTAGTTTAATGTCCCACTGGTTGATTTTTGCTTTTGTTGCTTGTACTATTGGTGCCATATCTAAAAATTTATTGCCAAGACCAATGTCAAGGAGCTTTTTCCCTATGTATTCTTCTAAGAATTTTATGATCTCAGATCTTACATTTCAGTCTTTAATACATTTCCAGTTAATTTTTGTGAGTGATGTAAGGTAGGGGTTCATTTTCCATAATCAAGAGAAAAGAGCCAAAATGAAAGCAATGACAAAGTGACATTACATTTGATATCACAGAAACATGATGGACCATAAAAGACTACCATGAACAATTATAAAACAGCAAGTTACACATTTTTACCAAATGACTATTGGTGTCAAAATTCAGAAAATAATATCAAGAAAAATAATATGCAGATATACTAAAACAATAACAGTATGGAGAAACGGAGTTATTTCTAGGAGTATATGGAAAGTTTGTCTTGAACATCTATCAATATAATATTCATCCAATAAACATTTTAAGGACAAAAATGATCAGAGATTTTCAATAGATGCTCAAATGATTTTTGATAATATATAAATACATTTCTGATGAAAAACCAATAGTAAAACAGTATAAGGAAAATTCATTAGCATGGATGAATATATATCTAACATGTTTTAATTCTGAAAATTTAAAATCTTTCTGTGAAAGATTAGGAAAATATATGAATCTCCTCTGTAACCATTGTTATTTAGTACATTTCTGGAGGTGGTGGTCAAAAGTGAAGAAAATGCATAAAACAGAAATTTGGACAGGAGTAGGCAAATTTAGTATTATTTGAAATGGGACTCTAGCTTTGTTTGGTAATGGTTCCTGTGAGTGAAAAACCTCCCTACCTGTGGTGCTTGGGCCCCCTGAACAGATGTCACTGTGTAACAATATTGTCTCCCTTTGGTAGCTAGACTGTACCTCAAAGAACAGAAGAAATGAAGCTTTGCTATAGTGCGGTGGCTTGAATATAGGTACAAATGCTATGTGGCTGGTTGTTAGTAATGACAAACGATGAATGAATTATTTTGAATTCTGCTCTAGACCACTTAGAAATAAGAAAATCATTCTTATTTTTTTCTGATGTAAGTAACATGAAAATTTAAATAAGTATGTAAAATGTTTATAGTATAAAAAGATACAACATGAAAGTTCAGCATACTAGAAGGTATACTAAAATGTAAATATAAACACTGAAATGAGATTATACAGATACGTGGAAAGTATTAAGCAAAAAGGTAAATGTTTTGTTACAGTGGTAAGATTATGGCTGCTTTTTTTTCTTTCTGAAAAACTTTTTAATATTGTTAAATCATCTTTTTAATAAAATGTTTCTGAAAAAATGATAGCACCTGTTACATGGCTGTTCAGAAAGCTCTAGCCTAATGCTGTCCATATAAGACAAGCCCTACCTCCTATGAACTTGAACACTTGTAACACAAGAAAAAGAAAAACACAATATTAACCTACCTTTATGTTAGTATTTAATTTTCTAATAAATTATATTCACATACTTTTTTTAATGTTTATTCAGTTTTGAGAGAGAGGGGGAGACGGGCATGAGTGGGGGAGGGGCAGAAAGAGAGAGGGAGACACAGAATCTGAAGCAGGCTCCAGGCTCTGTGCTGACAGACATGGGACTTGAACTTACGAACCATGAGATCATGACCTGGGCCAAAGTTGTACACATAACCGACAGAGCCAGCCAGGCGCCCCTCATATACTTTTTCAATCTAGTTGTCTTTACGGTCTTTTCCAAGCTGGAAAAGTGTAAGCTTCCTCTGGCAGCAGTGTAAGCTTTATAAGAGCCAGGACTGTGTATCCATTAGAACCTACCAGATTATCTGGCTACAGTTAATTATCAGGTATAAATCCACTGGACGGTTGATTGAAGCAGATAACCCCAACAAAGTATGCAGGAAAAGTATTATTCACATTTTTATGAATGAGATTTGTTTTGAAAGGTTAATGATCTTGGCCTAATAAGGGTTGACAAAAAGCATTCTTTTGTATTATGAACTCTATTATTATGCTTGCTGGGTTGTGTATCTAATAATATTAGAAGGTCCCCACATTCTTTACTCAGCAGGAGAATCAATGAGGTGATATGTGGTGTTGACTCAGAGTATACAGGAAAAATATACACATACACATAGACTTCTTGATAGTAAAATACTTCTTGAAAAATAGCATACAGAGCAATTACATTGAATACTAGCTTTGTTTACAGCTGCAAAGCCAGTTCAGAAGTGAACACATGATGCCTTTAAACCCTTTTACTCTTTGAGAAATTCTGACTCTACTATTCTCTCTTCCCTCCAAGTTTACTGCCTCAGAACTCTCAGACGTACCTTGGGGCCTTCTCTACTGATAGGGTCCTGAGAATCCCTTTTAACCACTGACATTGTTTTCGTATCTTCATTCCTCTCTCATATTTCCAGCTACTCAAGGGAAAACTTGCCAGTCATAGTTTTGGAACCTTGGAATCCTCTCTCAAAGATAATAGTTTGTTTTGGTTTAAACTGTTTATCAGATACTCAAATATTTAGATTTTCTTCTTGAGAAAGAAAATTGCCTTGTCTTAAATGTACTTGGTTTCTGCCCTCATTTCTTCTCAGAGGCAGTATGTATTTAGTAGGCTTTCCTAGATATCATCTGGAAATGCCTTTTTTGGATACCATTTATTGGTTCTGTAAACTTTTGCCATGTGTAAGTTTGAAACCAAAAGGCACGCATGCATATTTTATGTATACTAAATTGTTTTCTTGTAGGATTTATTGTTAATAAACCTTTTTCTCTTGGAGTATTGGCTTGATGGGGATTATAGTGATTGTGTATGCAGCAACGGTCTAGTATCCCAATCAGGATATTTTTTAGGTGTTGTGAGAAACACTTCTACCAATTATATTTTACACACACACACACACACACACACACACACACACACACACAANCACACACACACACACACACACACACACACACACACACACACACAACGTTTCCAGAAAAACAACTGGAGCAAAAATGAGGCAGTCTGCTATGATCTCACACACACACACACACACACACACACACACACAACGTTTCCAGAAAAACAACTGGAGCAAAAATGAGGCAGTCTGCTATGATCATAGCTAAAAGAAAATAAAATATCAAAATGAGAAACTGAAACAGAGGAACAATTATTTGTAGTAGATACTATTTGTAGATGAATTTCTACCCACAGTGTCTTTTGCTCACTAAACTGTTAAATATTTATATATAAACTCCCTGCCATTTTATATCTCTGCCTTTCTTCTCATCTTAACTGACTTACTGGCTTTCGATATATAACAAATCACTTTAGTATTTTAGCTACTAGTAACAAAAGTGTACCATTTGTACCTAAGATTGTATTGGTTATTCCTTTGTGTTGTAGAAGAAAATTCCTGATCTCTGGGTAGTAAAATGTGACTGGCTTCCAATGCAGTTAGTCTTAGGTTTCTGTGTCAGTCAACCTTGGTAAAAGGCTACTGATGGAGGTAGAGCTTCCTACACCTCTTGTATGGTCTTGACCTTCATCCACATAAATCGTATGCTCCCAGTTCTCATGTCCTCAGACATTAGCACTAACAAAATCAGTTGTTCACTTAGATTCTTCCAGTGTGGAATACAACACTAGTTTCTTCCAATAGTTCAGATAATAGTTGACTGTTTTAAAACAAAATAGAATTGCTCACTTGGGTTTGAAGAATTCCATGTTTTAAAGAATGTGTATTTTTGTCTTAGAGATAATCACATATATAACTGTCCATAGATTTCAGGCAGTATTCATTGTTCCTTAGAAAAGATTTTTCTAGGGGCACCTGGGTGGCTCAGTAGGTTAGGTGTTCGACTTCAGTTCAGATCATGATCTCATGGTTCATAGGTTTGAGCCTTGCGTCGGACTCTGTGCTAACAGCTCAGAGCCTGGAGTTGACTTTGGATTCTGTGTCTCCAAAGCCATTCTTTGGATTCTGTGATAAAGCCATTTGGTGTTTACTAAGGGGAAAAAATGAAGAGTCAGTCTTAGAATTCTACAAGTGCTTAATGTACCGATAATTTATTGAGTGCCTCATACACTGGATTTATGTTAATACTTTTGGGCCATCGAGGTAAGGGTGCATGATTAAATTTGTTAGCATTCATTTTATAAATGCATTTACATGTTTTATGATCAATAGAGGGTTATGTATCCAATTTCAAAATCCATTCCAAACGTTTATATATGTTTTTATGTTTTAAGTTTATTTCATTTATTTGGTGGGAGACAGAGTCAGTGTGAGCAGGGAAGGGGCAGAGGGAGAGAAGGAGAATCCCAAGTCAGGCTTTGAACCTTCGAACTGTGAGATCATGACCTGACCTGAAACTAAGAAGTGGATGCTTCACCCACTGAGCCACCCAGGTGCCCCTAAAAGTTTTTATATGTTAAAGACAGAATTCTGCCTTAGTTACTTTTCTTTTAAAATGGTACACATTTAAAAGGGAAACCTCCCAAAGGCATGACAAGGGTAAATGTCTTACTATGTTAGAATCAATCCTCCTGGCGAAGGATTCTTTTGGCTCTGCTCACTCCTGCTACCGCAAACAGCTTCCTGAGGTTGTAATGAAATACCGGCAAAGCTCATAGTTGCACAAATGCCTACCAAAATGAGAGAAGTATCACAGAAGTAGAGTTCAAGAAAAATAAAGGGAGAACAAGAGAGAGAGGGAGAAAGCAGCTCACTCCATTCCCAGATAAGTAGCAATTGCAATGGATACCATACATATTTTGTAACATCCGTAATGGAGGGACGCAGATTCCGTTAAAGGTTTATATTGCGCCAAGCCGTATGTTAGCAAATTAGGAAGAGTGACAATAAATAGTTGGAGCTAACAGAGGGCCATGGTTGATGAAGGATCTAATTTAATTTGAACTTTGAATAACTGTAGACCAAAAGAGTAAGAATTCTTGTAATTAATATCAGAGCTTTGATATAAGGAAGTACGTATTTGAAAAGTAAGTGTGGATCATAGAACATTGTAGGAAAGAGAAGAAAAGAAATTAGCTCTTGTAATATCAAAAGAGGATACAGTCAGGACTAAGGTGGATGTGTTTCAGCCATATTTAGTCAGTTTCACCAATCCTTCACGTGGATGAATGAGCATTAAGACTAGAATCCATGGACATTGTTATGTTCATTTCATGTGTATGTACTTAAGTTAACTGAGTTTTCAATGAACCATATACATATGGTTTACTACCAGTTGTGGGTTCAGGTATTCTCCACTGAATATTTATGTTTCTATATTCTATAAAATTCAGAGTTAGAAAGCCCTTTCAGCTGTTTTTAGGAATAAGCGTGTGTAAACAGTTGTTGCAGTTGCAATTTTGGTTTCCATAGCAGGGAGGACAGTGCTGAGGGCTGTTTACTGCAGTGTTTCTTCAAGTTCAACCACGGATTACCTGAATCAGAATCTTTTACAAGGGCTATTAAAATGCAGAGCCCCATTGAGAAATCTAGGTTTAACCAGTTCTCTGGGTGATGTGTATACACAGCGAGCCCTGACTTTCTAGAATGCTGTTTGAATAAAGCCTGTTCATGTTTGAGTATGAACACAGAGCACGACCATACCACAGGCATTTTCGGGGAGTCTCATTTTTCTTTCAAGCCCTTCTCCCTCAAACCATTTTAAAGTGAAGAAATAATAGATACATAGAGGTCTACGAATACCAGGGATGTTTGTTATGGATTCTTTCGAGACTAAGAATTCTCCTTCTTCACTCACCAGGGGGCCTGATGCCTCAGAAGCCATTTTACCCCTGGAAGTGCCACAAGTAGCCACCTGCTGTGTTAAACATATTGCAAAACCTAGGGGGGACAAACAGATTTTTTTTTTTTTGCAGTGGCTAAAGCTGGAAGCTTTTATCTTGTAGATAATGCCTGTAGGAGGAAAGCCAGGGGCTCTGCTGGGTCTCAGAGTCCTCATTATGGGGCTCTTGTTAATGATTACACATGGACAGTTAATGAGCTGAGCTGGGGCTAGTGTTGTTGCCATGCACTAGGTGTCTCGTACCTGCCTGGCGTGCCAATGCCGCGGAATGGTCTAGGGGTTATGCACACATTGGCTGCTAAAATACGACACTCTCCAAAAGAATGCCATTTTTAAATTTAAAAATCAGTATCAGTGGTTCTCAGATTTTGGTGTGAATCACAGTCACCTGGAGAACTGCTAAAAATCCAAATTTCTGGGCCCCACTCCCAGAGATTCTGACAGTTTGAAGGAGACCAACAGTCTGTCATTTCCCCAAGGGCCCGTGTCTCCCAGAGAGATGGACTTACAGGCGGTAGCTAAAATGTAAGCACATGTTAGAGCACTATCAGTACTTGTGAGAGTATTTTCTAAGAAGAGACATTGTTACAGCAAGGAACTCACTATCGTAAAAAAAAAAAAAAAAAAAAAAAATTGAGCTCCAGACGATGCCTTATTTATTTCATTCTGCAGCCAGCACATTGAAATTGCAGCATAAAAATAATTGGAACACTCTGATGCCTATACGGTTGGTTAAAGTGTATTTTCACCTTATGTATAGAATAGGGACTGTGGACTTCCATGACTTAGACTGACATCATTTCCGGAGTAAGGACTTCAGATGAGCTTAATTGGGCATCGTACACTTGAGGAAATGTATCCCTTCCACAGTGGAAGCAGCTAAGGGATCTGTTTTGGTGTGTAGCAGAAATAGTAGCACGAGTGAAGGGTTTCCCTTCAGACAGACCTGCTGAAGTTTATGTTGAGCTCGTAAAGGCAACAGACAACATACTGAAAACAGTGGCAAATGAGAGAAAGTGAGAATTTCTCCTGAAACATCACTGCAGGCACAGAGCACTATCTCTCAGAACCACCACACATGCAATGACACACATCACTAGACTTAATAGAGTGCTTAAAGGCACGATGTGAATGTCCACATCTTCCGAACATTTTGTAACCGCTAGGTGCGAAGGGTAAGGATTGCTTTCCTAATAAACACACCTATCGCACTAGCAATATGTACTCTGCATCCCCAGGAGAAAACCCGAGTCTTTTGTTTAGGCTTTCTGGAGTAATTAGAAAAAAGTCCTTTCTTCAGTGGATTGAGATATCAGAATATGTTAGCATATTTTCCTCAAACACATTTTAAAGAAAAATACCATTGCTAGGAAAATATGTGGAAAAAATTACGTGACATTTGGTGCTTCTTTTTCCGCTCCTGTGTTTTAATTTTTTTTAATGTCCCGTTGATGAATGTCCAGTATTATCAGTGCTTAGCAAGAGCCAGTTCTGCAAAGAATAAATATTGCTCTGTAACATCTCCTATTTTATATGCTATGTTGAATCTCACATAATGACCGAAAAAAGTGGTTTTGTCTTCTTGGGGTGATATGAATAATAATATTAATCTAATTACAACTTGTTTTACAACCTGATGGTCTTATTCATGAACTTCTTTCCTTAATGAGAACTGCTTAAATGATAAACTACGTAAATTAACCAGCTCTACCAACTCCCCTTTACTAAGAGGACTATCAGCTTACACTTCTTCCCACTCTTCTATGACCCTCAAAGTCCCCAAATCACGTTGAAATGTCATTTACTTTTGTAAAATTAATGTCATGTATCCTAGTTGATGCCATTTTGAAATTCTTGCTATTCTTTTTCTTATCTTAGTTTTTTTTTCTGAAACCAAACCAAGATTTCTTTTAAGAAAAATTTTTTTAATGTTTATTTCTGAGAGAGAGAGAGCGAGAGCGCGAGAGAGAGCGAGCGAGCAGGGGAGGGTCAGAGAGAGAGGGAGACACAGAATCTGAAGCAGGCTCCAGGCTCTGAGCTGTCAGCAGAGAGCCTGACGTGGGACTTGAACCCACGAACCGTGAGATCATGACCTGAGCTGAAGTCAGATGCTTAACCGACTGAGCCACCCGGGCGCCCCCCAAGATTTCTTTTCTAATTCTCTGATGCAGAGGAAACTTCTCTGGTGCCTCATATTTAGTGTTACTAGGACAGTAACTTTTTTTTTTTTTTTTTTTTTTCACAATGTATGCCCCTCAGTCACCCTGGCTGTCTCCAGGCTACCCACTTATGACATCTGTCTATTTCTAGTTATTCCAAGAGATATCCTGGGGCTCCTGGTATGTATCTCAGACTTCAGTACCCCTGGGCTCAGAGTCTAAGAAACAGATGTTCCCTAGTTGATGGGGCTCCATAGGTCTGTTCAGCCCCATACCTTGGGCTGTATTTGGACACTGTGTACTGACTATCGTAAGCCCAGAGTTGTTGTGGGCGAGGTTTTCGTGTCTTCCTGGGGAGTGATTCATAGTCTTTGTTAGGAAAAAATAGCCACAGTGTATAATTTCTGCAGTTCTTCCCCTTTCTTTCTAACGATTCTCACCTTGCAACCTGTTACCTGAGCGCTGGGGATTAACAGAATCTGTGGGGGAACTTGAAACTCTTTCTGATGCCATGATGCCTTCCACAAATTACATGTTTCCTTTTTCTTCTGAGGTTGATTGACATTCAGTATTGAGACTAAAATAATAACTCACATTCATTTTTACAATGAATCTGTCACTGTAGGATTCTGAATTTCTTCTGTATTGAAAATCGATTGAACTATAATTAGAAGTATTTTCTTAAGTATATTTTATGACATTATTATTTTTTAAAATTGGCATTTCTTAGGTGTTATGTGGTGTACAGGAGGAAAACTTTTCCCTCTACTTTTTTTTTTTCTTTTTTACTGTACTCTCTTAATTAGATTGACATAAGACAGATTAGCAGGAGAAAAATAAATTTAAGTGTGTGTGTGTATAGAAACCACAAAGGTATGAGGCTCAATGGCAAATAAGGACTTTGGGGCTTATATTCCATTTTGAGCTAAGGAGAAGAGGGTAGCGGTCTGGGACTTCAAAGGGAAGGAAGGCAGTTCACAGGAAAATGGGAAGAGCAAATGTTTGGTAAACAAATGTTTGTCATGTCCTGCAGAGACCATGGGACCCAGAGAGGAACTTGAATGAGCAGGGTGGCCCCGCCCAGCTCTCCCCAGCCTCTCACACCTAGCCCTTGCTCTTTGTAGTAAAATCTAGCGCTAGCTCTTTTCCTGAGCTTTCTAAAGTCTTAGAAGCATTTAAAGGAGGATATAAAGTTCTTTCTGAGTCCTTGATTGTCTTCAGCTCAGAATAATTCATATGCCAACAGTGGGTGTGGTAAGGCTAAATAATGCCCCATATCTTCATTTCCTAATTCCCAGAACCTGAGAATGTCTACACACACACACACACACACACACACACACACACACACACACACACTAGATTTTGAAAGTGTGATTAAATTAAAGATCTTGAGAAGGGGAAAATCATCTTGGATTATCTGGTTTGGCCAAATGCAGTCATAACAGTCCTTACAGAGAGGGAGATAGGAGGAGTCATAGTTGGGGAAAGAGATGTGATGACAGAAGCAGAAAGTGAAGTGACAGCCTTTGAAGTCAGAAGAGGCTGCAAACCAAAGGATATAGGTTGACACCAGAAGCTGAAAAAGGTAAGGAAACAAATTCTGTACTCAGAGAATGAGTTAGCCCTGATGGCTCATAACGTTAGCCCAGTGAAACCGATTGTAGATTTCTACCTCCAGAACTAGAAGATAATAAATTTGTGTTATTCGGAGACACTAAACTTGTGGTATATATTATAGCAACAGTAGGAAACTAATATATTTGGCATAAGTATGAAGGAGAGTATTAGACTTGCCTTGCCTTAATATTGGCAGGTAATATTTTCCAGTGTTTTAGTATGATGAGAAATCAGATGGGCACACATAATTTTCGAACATAAACTCTTGGCACAGTGAGGCAGTAGCATGATGATGAAAGTAAGAGTATCCTTTTCTTTCCTAGGATTATTGAAAAGATGTAAGTGTGTGTTTGCTTAAATATGCATATGCTTATTACAAGCAGGAATATATTTTACATGCATTACAAAGATTACAATTTCACCCCCCCCAACCCTGTGAAATATGTGTTATCATCTCAGTTTTATAATGGGAAAACTGAGGTTCAGTTGACCAAAAGAGTCATAGTGATTCAATCACCAAGTGGTAGGGTTGAAATTCCAGCTTTGGTGTTTCTGACTCCAAAAACCAAGTATTTGTTTAACTGCTATGCTATATTGTCTTCTGTATGTTTGCAATTTCTTAAAGCCCTTTGAGCAATATATGATGATAAGTTTGAAATATCTTCATCACACATGACTTTCTTGTTTTACTGCAGGTGCCAAAGAAACATTTTTCCCTTCCTCTTCCTTGTTTCTCCTTTCATATTATATTTTTTCATAGGTGACTGCTATGTACTGACAAAACATCCCTATAAGTATAGTGATTCTGATTATGATATTCAAGTTCTATAAATTATATAGTATTTGAAGTCTTATGAAAACCTTTCCTCTTTAAAATTGCATTAAATTCCAGAAGCATTCCTGTAAAAGGACATAAAAACTGTAATATTGGACAAACACTGGAAAATAAATACTATACTTTGAAAAAGACACACTAGAAAAAGTGTCGGCAGAGATTCTTCTATAAAGATTGGTTCTGAAAGAGATTGTTAGTGAAAAAAGGACACTGTAAAATAGGGAGATGTTGAGTGGCTAATGGCTTGATAATATTAACTTTGTGCTTTCTTTTAGTAATACTGCTGGAGATGAGAATGAAAATTCAGAAACGTTGTAACTTTCTCCAAATTTGACTTCTGTTCAGGAGTTGGGCCAGAAATTTGTCTTATAATTCATAGTTTATTCAGTGTTTTCAGAAGTACAGTGAACTCTTTAAGGTCACTAGAACAGTTTTTAGAGGACATATGTTAAATACCATGAAGTTAAGCATGAACTTGGGGGCAGGTCTATTTTGGTAACTGACAGTAGACTGATTGCCAGAAATGATTCAAGAGCTCTGGTGGGGGCAGGGCTTCCTTCTCCCTTGTCATTATTCCACTCTCTTCTATTTGCGTCACTTCCATCCTTGTGTGTCAGGAAGAGTAAAACTTTTCCAGGTAGATGGAGACTTTCAAGTGTTCAAAACCTTTGCTTACTGTTAGAACTTCGAATCAGGTTTTATGAATCATAAATTATCCTCACTAAGTAAGATTTTTGAAGACAGGGAGCTTGTCTGGCTTAATTGTGGTATCTCAAATATCTGGAAAAGTGCATGAAGTATAGTAGTGTATCCGCAAATAATTTTTGAATGTATGAATGCATGGTTAAACATTCCGTATGATCATATAAAACTAAAGACCAGGAGATCCATTTGTTTGTGTAAGAATTGTGTCTCCTATTTCTTCTGTTTTGTCTCATAATGCTTGCTTGTTATTGTTATTAATCGTTTCTCTGACCATAGTTTCATTATCATTTAGAAATGATATTGTTACTAACCCCCTGTGGAGTTTGGAGTCCTGTGGCTCTCAGATCAGGTTCTAAGCCTTCTCAGAGGGTAATAGTATGTTCCCTTTTACTTGGATCCTTTGGGAGGACCCAAGGAGAGCGATGTCTCCTTATAAAAAAGATATCATATATCTGTGTCTTTGGCTTTTCCAGATCATGGGCACACACTGTGAAACTCAAAAGAAGTTGGCATTAGGAGTACCTCGGTGGTTCAGTCAGTTAAGGGTCTGCCTTCGGCTCATGATCTTAGGGTTTGTGAGTTCATGTTCCACATTGGACTCTTTGCTGTCTGCACAGAGTCTGCTTCAGATCCTCTGTCCCCCTCTCTCTCTTCCCATTGCCTGCTTATGCTTGCTCTCTCTCAAAAATGAATAAAAAGACTTAAAAAAAAGTTAGCATTAGACAGATCCTAAATTTAACATAGGAAGTGGAAGAGTCTTATTCTTGTTAGTGAATATTTTGTTTATTTATTTACTTAAAGTTTATTTATATGTTTTTGATAGAGCACATGAGTGGGGAGGGGCAGAGAGAGGGGGAGACAGAATCCCATGTGGGCTCTGTGCTGTCAGTGCAGAGCCATTTGCTGGGCTTGATTTCATGAAACATGAGATCATGACCTGAGCCGAGATTGGAGAGTCAGACGCCCAACCAGCTGAGCCATCCAGGCTCCAGTAAACAGTTTAATTAAATAAAGATTATCCCTCTATTGCTCATTTCTTACTGCAGCAAATCAGAATGGACTCCCAATCCTTTCCTTCTTCCCCCAAATAAAGGCAGTGTATAAATCAACACTGCCTGAAGTATCATCTAGGCTGTTGGGCAAGCTCTATAGTTTTAAGTAAGACTGATCTTCTGCAATGTCAGACACATTCTCTTGAAGCCAATTACTGGGCAGAATGTCTAGATTTTTATCTCTCCCTCTTCTATCTGCTCCTAATTGCAGAAATACCAGATTACCACTCCCTGTGCCCTTCCTCCAGGCGAGTATTCAGTTCTCTTTAATTTAGTTTATTATTTCATTCTACTTGCTCTCCCTTTTCCGAACAAAAATTTAAAAGTCTAATAGGATTTGGGGATAAGGCTAACTTCTTAAATGTGGTGTATTGACAAAATGAATATACAGAATAAATTCTATTAAATGTCAGAAACACAAATATTTTCTATTCACTTTAATTAGCTGGAAAGTAGGTTTTTTTTTTTTTTTTTTTTTTTTTTTTCATTTGGTTCCTTTGAACAATTTGGTTCTTGCTTCTGGCTTATCTCACTATCTCTCAATTAATGTCCATGAAGTACAGAAACTCCTTAGTGACTCCAGAACTCATAATGAGCAATTTTCTTTAGTACTGTTTTCCATTAAATAGCTAGTAAGGGTTTCATCATGTGTTTCATTTTGAGGGCTAAGATTAAGAATGTTTTGATTCTTCTAAGAAAAAAAACACAGTGGAGATACAAGAACTAAATAATTAACCCACGTTGGGAAATGGGATAAGCTGCCTTTTATTAATATGAGAAAAGAAAATAAAAATAGCTAAGAACAGGCAAAGGAAATCAATTCAACATCATTGGCATGACACAGGTATAGCAGGGCCTTTGGAAGAGTGGATGACAGAGGATGACATCTGGTCCCTTTGCCTAAAAGAGATGTTTCTTTCTTACAAAGAAAAGAACTTTATTGATTCTTCGTTCCAGCTCTGCAGGCCATTTCTCAGCTGTGTAAATCTCCAGTAGCAGTTATCAGTCAGCAGCATTTGGAAGGACATATAGAAATAAATTCTGGACAGGCGCCTGGGTATCTCAGTCAGTTAAGCATCCAGCACATGGTTTTGGCTCAGGTCATGATCTCCTGTTTCTTGAGTTTGAGTCCCACATCGGGCTCTGCACTGACGCCATGGAGCCTGCTTGGAGTTCTCTCTCTCTCCTTCCATCTCTGCCCTTTCCCCCTCATGCTCTTGTTCTCTCTCCCTTTAAATTAATAAACTTTTTTTTTAAAAAAAGAAATAAAGTGTGGAATATCTGATAATGAAAGATATTCAAAAGAGGTTTTCTAGACCTGCATGCCACTTTCTTCAACTTAGTCTCAAATCAAGCTGTTTCTCACAGTATATTTTTATTGTTTCTTCATTTATTTTTCAACAAATGTTGGGCTCCTGGTATGTGCCAGACTCAGATCAAGGAGTGAGAGCAACATTAGTAAATAGACAAAATCCACTCATCCCCAGTATATACTCCCCTGGAGGATAATCCTAATTGTGAATGCCAGGCCAGAGTGAACTTAAAAAAAAATCTAGAAATGTGAATGCTGGATTATATGTGTCTTAAAAAATGGATTAAAAAATTAAATAACTAAATTAGTTTTTTATTTACGTTTACCTTTTTTTTTTGTTAACTTGTAAAAGAGGCATAGTTCTGACTCAGGCAATATGAGAATCACTATAGTGATACGATTTTTTGTAAATCTGCATTCTCTCATTTGTTCAACAAATTATTAACCCTAGTGTCAGGTATTGGTGCTAAGTCCTACACAGGGAAGCCATCTTTTAAAATGATTCAGCAGCTTCTCTGAAATGTAAAGACTAAGCAGTTTACATGTTCGGCGGTTTGGATTTAAGCATATGTACATATACATACAGGTTTGTGGATATCTGCATTTGTCAGGACCATTCATGACTGTACCTGGTACTTGGGATACCAAGTGGCAAAAGATGAGAATCTGGTCTCCAGAACCTTTTGGTCTAGCCATTAGGGGTGCGTGTGTGTGTGTGTGTGTGTGTGTGTGTATTTTTTTTTTAATGTCCATTTATTTTGAGAGAGAGAGGGAGAGGGAGGGAAAGAGTGTGCAGGCAACTTGTGTGGGCACAAGGTGAGAGAGAGAGAGAGAGAGAGAGAGAGAGAGAGAGAGATTCTCAGGTAGGCTCCTCACCAGCACAGAGCCCTACATGGGACTTGATCCCACAAATTGTGAGATCATGACCTGAGCCAGACCAAGAGTCAGGTGCTTAACGGACTGAGCCACCGAGGCACCCTGATGTATTCTTTAAAAAAAAAATTATTATTTTTGGTAGAGAGTGCATGAGTGTGCACGCATTTGAGTAGGGGAGGGGCAGAAGGAAAGGGAGAGAGAGAATCCTAAGCAGGCTCCAAGCCTTTAGCACAGAGCCCTATGTGGTGCTCAATCCTGTGAACCATGAGATCATGACTTGAGCCGAAATCAAGAGTCAGATGTTCAACCAACTGAGCCACCCAGGCTAGATGTATTCCTTAAAGACTAAATGAATGTGAATGGTACAGTTTAGGTATATATTCCCTTCATAAAATAATGGATTGTAGAGAACCATAAAACATACTTTTTAAAGATAAGGAGACATTTTTCTTTTCCATGGCTATTACTCTACCTGTTCAATAAGGTTTGACTTTGTATATTTATAGAATATAAAATTTTGGTTATTCCAATATTTCTTTTGTCTTTTTACCACTAAGCTCAACTCCTAAGAGGCCCATTGTCTATATCCTGATATATATCTAGGGCATTATCTGTTTAGGTGCTTACCTCATTTACTCATCACTAATGAGAAGGAAGTCCCACCTCTGATACCACTGGGATGGACTGCACATTTGCCCTCTTGGCTCTTAACTGTAATGGTGACTTGGTCTTAGCAGCAAACCACTGGCCTGATAAAATTCATCTTACTGTTAAAAATGCTCTTTGTATACATACCTGATCTTGTTTACTTAATTATCAATACATACTTAATGAATGATTTTTAGTATTGTGAGAATCATTCAGATGGGATTTAGCATATTCTTATTATAGGGTTTCTAATATTTGCAATGTGTTAACAGATTCTGGACCCCAGGAATACTTTAGTGTTGGCAAAAAAAGAGGAAAATAAACAACTTGGAAAAACATGGCAGCAGATGATAAAATATCAAAACTGTATTAGCAGGGAAGTCAAGCCCTAAAGTTAATGTTTACAGTTGACAGGGGTTCACAACAAAGTAGTGAGCAAGGTCATGTCTGCATGATACATGAATTACAGAAAAATTTTAAAGTTCTGGTTTATTGATTACAGATTTATTGCCTAGTTTAGTGCCTGACGCATGAAAACTGTTTAGTGACTATTTGCTAAAGGGGAAAATTAACTAATGGGGCCATGAATTGACTTCGGCTATGAAGAACCAAGCTTTTTAAACAGAGATCTGAAGACTTTCATTTAATCTTCTGTTATCTTAATTTTCTCAATTTCTTAAATTGCCTAAGTCAGTTCAGCATAGGGCGTTTCGTTAGAGGTTGACCTGTAGCTGGACTCAGTCAGTGGGAGTTTTTTTTTTCTCCTACTGCTGTCCTTGGAATATACATTCCACCTACCAGTCCCATAGCCAGAGTTGTTCAAGGATGCAGCCTTGAGAGAGTAATGTGTTGGTGAGAGTATGAACTGCATATATGACTCAACTCAGTTAAAAGCCTCTATCTAAACTTGTAAGGGTCCTGTAGGGAAGTTTAGAGGTCTACTTGGATTGGGCATCACGTAGGAACTGACATATACAAATGACCACATTTTCATCAGTGAAGATGAACTCTTCATGGTTACATTCAAGCAACAGCAATGCTTGTGCGCGCGCGCGCGCGCACACACACACACACACACACACACACACACACACACACACGCGTGCATGCAGAATCAACAGAAGGCTATTCTTTGCGCTCGGAACCAAGAGCTCCAAAAATTACCCTTTCCAGGCTGGCTAGCCTTTTTGCTTTCTTTCTTTCTTTTCTTCTCTCTCTCTTTCTTTTAGGAGATTATTTGATTTTCACTATGGCATGGAAGACTGATGGAAGAATTCTCCTGAACCATCAAAAGGCCAGGTAATATAAATTATCACTAACTTGTAGGAGAGGAAGATTTTTGTACAAAGTCAGCTTTATTTTACCCCTTACCTGTGATGGGACATAACCTTTGTTTTTATTCCCACCAAGAACAGAGGGACAGGCATCTGCAAGCTGGAGGTAGCCTTGGAAAGTTTGCATGCCACACCTCCAAAAAGAGGTGAGAAGAAAATAGTTGTCATAGTGACAGCATTCACAGATTTTATCATTAAAGCAACTGTGCCTTGGGGCACCTGGTTGGCTCAGTTGGTTAAGCATCCAACTCCTGATTTAGGTTCAGGTGTTGATCTCAGGGTTTGTGAGTTCGAGTCCTGCATTGGGCTCTGTGCTGATGGTGTAGAGCCTGCTTGGGATTCTGTCTCCCTGCCCCTCCCTCGCTGTTTCAAAATAAGTAAATAACCTTGAAAAAATAAATAAAGCAAACGTGTCCTTAACATAGGCATTAGCAACTCCTACTGTGAAGATGTCCTTTCAATAGATTGGTTACTGCTTCCAAGATGCATTATTTTAAAGTTTGAATATTTCCTTTAAAAGGAAAGATTAAAAAAAACCCTTGTCCTATAACTTTTGCTGCGTATTATAAAATAAATGGAATAAGGAAACTGATTTGCATGAAAAAAATCATGGTAGGGACCTCTGGATCCTTTGGGCCTGGTAGTTTATTTTAAAATGGATATTGTGCCACACCTGTTTTGGCTCAGGTCATGATCTCACCATTCTTGAGTTCGAGCCCCACGTTGGGCTCTATGCTGAAAGTGCAGAGCCCACTTGGGATTCTCTCTCCCCTCTCTCTGTCCACACTCCACTTGTGTTCTCTCTCAAATAAACTTAAAAACATTTTTAAAAATGGAAATTGCATATTCTGTACGTAGCTTAAAAGACAAAATCCTTTCTGGTTAATATTTCCATTCTTGTTGCCTCAACCAAATACTAATATTACCTTACTGTTATGATACCACTTCGTGCTATTTCCTTAACATTTCTACCTGACAGGAACTCCCTTCAGGCTTATTGGCAGTTTTCACAATAGTCAGTTTGGTTGTTTAGTCTCTTATCTATCAAGAAGACAGCGCTTTCTTTCCCTTTGGTTGTCTCATTAGAAAATCTTCCCTTTCACAGCTGTGAACCTTCTGCCTCAGCAGTTTATATTCATGAGTTTGATACTAATGTTGTCTCTCAGTACAGCAAATTCAAGTTCATTAACTTCTTTTGAACAAGTGACTCTGTTCTTTCCTAAGCTACTTGTTTTAAGTAGAAAAAGAAAAAGGTTTCTATGAAAATACCATATCTTATACTGAGCTTGCTTGATTGGTGATTGGGAGAAAGAATATATATACATACGCATATGTATGTGCATCTACACAATCTTATAATATTTTATATTACATCTTATTATTATGTTAAATCTGAAACACACAGTGATAGGACAATGAAATGAACCCCCGTGTTTCTGTTGCCTAGCTTCAACAATGATCAACACGTGGTAGGTCTTGTTTTGTCTGTCTTTCACAGTCTTCCTCTCACTCCAGATTTTAGTGAAGCAAATCCCAGACATTCATTTCACTTGTGTATTTCAGTATATGTATTTAAGTACACATACTATTAAAAACTATACCCACGATATCACAGTCCCACCTAAAAATTAGCAACATTTCAAGTATAGTTAATATAGGTAGCGCTAAGAAACTAATTATATTAAAGTGTTTCCTTTCTAAGTCAACGTGCAGAAACTCTCACTCAAAACTATAATCTTATGATGCTGACTCAGCATCCAGACTGTGTCACAGATGCCCAGTTAATCAAGATGTTGTTAAAATGTGGCACTAATTGCATTGAGTTCTAGGTGCTGAAATCAGGGCTTTTCTTGCTGTGCTCAAGGGCAGCCCTAAATTTCAGAAGGCAGTAAAGCTGATCTGCTCTGCATCCTGGAACCCATCTCTTGCTTGCATGTTGCCTTTAGGACTCGCAGTAGTGCCTGGAACCCAGCTCTTCCTACCCCGGACACTGCTACCTGCAACCTTTCCACTTGACTTTGTTCCTTGCCCCCACCCCAGTGCAATGTCCTATTCTCTCAAAGTCCCATGTCCAGAGTAAATTTTAATAGGAAGGCAACCTATACTAATATACATTAAGATGCGTGAGTTAAAAATAATCATTTTTCCTAAAAGCAGCTTTTTAATTATTTGGTACAGTCTTTGGTAGGTAAAATAGAAATATCACAGGAGATGGAAACTGGTATAGTTGCTATTAGTGTATCTGGGTGATGTGCAAACTCTGGGCGTCCTGAACAGGACAGTAAAGAAGTTCTGACCGAGTTATGTTTTCGCCCATTAGTCTGTCTTTTTTTCCTTCTGTTTGCATACTCTCCTTTTTGTTTGTCATAACTTTAATAGGAACAGGAGGAATAAGAGAAAGAATAAGTCAGAGGGGAGAGAGTAAAAGGTAGAAAAGAAAGATACACTGAAGGGGAATCCTAAGAGAGAGATGAATGCTCTGTGGGACATTGAACTATGCAGGATTCTGGCATATTTCTAAAGAACAAAAATACTGGGAATAGGAGAAATATATGGGAATATCCATGTCTTTATTAATATGATTTTTTAACAGTGGGAACATGGGAGTTTATTGTCTTCTCTGCCATTGTCTATGTTTGAAATTTTACTTAATGAAGATGCAGATAAGCAGAGTATAAATATAATAGTATAAAAGAGATGATAATAAGGTTGAGAATACTGAGAGAAGTATTCTCAGATTTTGTCTTTACCATTGGACAAAAAGTTTATCCTGAGAATTATAAATTATATGTGTCTTTGTGTAATATATACATATGCATATACGTAATAGACACACCCCCCATATGCACTCATAACACCATATAAAAGTGTGATAGAGAAAAAAAATGAGATAGGTTAAGACATCTTTAAAATGCTTTATGGGTTAATATCCAGAATCTATAAGGAACTCACCAAACTTCACGCCCGAAAAACAAACAACCCAGTGAAGAAATGGGCAGAAGACATGAACAGACACTTCTCCAAAGAGGACATCCAGATGGCCAACACACACATGAAACGATGCTCAGCATCCCTCCTCATCAGGGAAATACAAATCAAAACCACACTGAGATACCACCTCACGCCAGTCAGAGTGGCTAAAATGAGCCAATCAGAGAACTCTAGATGCTGGCGAGGATGTGGAGAAACGGGCACCCTCCTACACTGTTGGTGGGAATGTAAACTGGTACAGCCCCTCTGGAAAACAGTGTGGAGGTTCCTCAGGAAACTAACAGTAGAACTCCCTTATGACCCAGCAATAGCACTGCTAGGAATTTACCCAAGGGATCCAGAAATGCTGAGGCATAGGAGCACATGTACCCCAATGTTCATAGCAGCACTCTCCACAATAGCTAAAACATGGAAAGAGCCTAAGTGTCCATCAACAGATGAATGGATCAAGAAGATGTGGTTTATCTATACCATGGAATACTCCATGGCAATGAGAAACAATGAAATCTGGCCATGTGTAGCAACATGGATGGACCTTGAGGGTGTTATGCTGAGCGAAATAAGTCAGGCAGAGAAGGACAAATATCATATGTTTGCACGTATAGGAGGATTAGGAGGAACTTGACGGAGGAACAAGGGGGAGAAGAAGGGGGGAAATGGTGGGGGAAAGGGAGAGAGGCAAACCATGAGAGACTCTTGAATGCTGACAAAAACTGAGGACTGATGGATGTGGGGGGGAGGGGGGGATGGGCATGGAGGAGGGCACTTTGGGGATGAGCACTGAGTGTTATGTGGAAACTAATTTGACAATAAACTATTTGTAAAAAAAAAAAAAAAAAAAAATAAAATGCTTTACAAAGTGACCGGTTAAGGCCCATGACTTAAAAAATATTTTTTAAAAAATGTTTATTTTTGAGAGAGAGAAAGAACGATTGTGAGTGGGGGATGGACAGAGAAAAAGGGAGACACAGAATCTGAAGCAGGCTCTAGGATCTGAGCTGTCAGCACAGAGCCTGACGTGGGGCTCAAACTCACAAACTATGAAATCATAACCTGAGCCGAATCTGAATGTTTAACCGACTGCACCCAGGCCAGGTTCATGATTTTAAAGAGAAAGAATGGAAGTGGATGCGAATGGCATTTAAACATTTTTTTAAACGTTTTTTATTTACTTTTTGAGAGACAGAGGCAGAGAGAGCAGGGGAAGGTCAGAGAGAGATGGAGATACAGAATCCGAAGACAGGCTCTGGGCTCTGAGCTAACTGTCAGCACAGAGCCCGATGTGGGGCTCGAACCCACGAACCGTGAGAACATGACCTGAGCCAAAGTAGGATGCTTAACCGACTGAGCCACCCAGGCACCCCAATGAATGACATTTTAATAGCCGGGTATTATACACTTAAAAAACATGCATATGTGCTGGTGAAACGTAAACGGTTGAACAAAAAATCCTAGAGTGCTAAAATCCAGTTGTACAAATAAGGAGTCTAGAATCAGAGGAGTGCCCTTTTGTTTTTTTCTCTTCAAAATCTTGTGATTTAACTGGTTGCTTTGTAAAGCATTTCAAAGAACGCTTTAACTCACCCTATTTTCCTTTTCTTTCACAAAACCTTAATTATTCTCCACTGTAATTAAATCTTGCATTTATACTGTTTTTTAATGTTACTTTCTTTGAAAGGCCCACTCTTTACTTTCCTATGTCTTTGCCACCAGTAAAATCTGTAAGATTATAATGAAAGGTAATGCTATTCACTTAGGAGAGGAAATCTCACTTTCTATTAAATAAAAGAGGATAACAAAAATATTAACTAGTGCTATAAAAAGACCTAAAAATTATTTGAAAAATGTTTTCATCGGGAGGGTGCTCATGGTTAACTATCTCAGGCTTTCAGGCAGCTTAATTATCTACAAACACACATAGAAATGTAAAGCTTTGATTCAGAAATAGTTGTGCTTTCATGTGTCTGTAAGATTCAAAATTGCTTTCATAGAATTGGATCATCATTATATCTAGAGCTCTACCCGCAGAACCGTGATTTGCATTTTTCAACAAAGAGAGGTACAGTTGGAATGGTTGGTAACAGCTTCGCTTCTCAAAATGTGGGAAAAACCTGAGTGCTGTTTGTCCAACCCTTCAGGCATGAGCTCTCTTGCCAGGTAGGATGGTGGGGTTTTGTGTACTGAAATCCTATCCTGTATCAGTTAATAATTGTATTTTTGGAGACCCCCTTGACGCCTCCGTGCAGAAGACCAACTATGTATATGTTCTTTACCATATTCTTGCGGTAGTTTTACTACATCTTCATATTTGAACATTGTCTGTTCCATGGTTTGTAAGGGAAACTCCATCAGCTTTGTTTTATTTAAATTTTTTTTTATTTGAGTATATTTGACACACAGTGTTGTATTAGTTTCAGGTGCACTGCATAGTGACTCAACTTCTCTCTACATTATGCTGGGCCCACCACAAGTGTAGCCACCATCTGTCACCATACAATGCTATTACAATGCCATTGACTATATTCTCTATGCTGTGCCTTTTCTTCCTGTGACTTATTTATTCCATAGCTAGAGTATCAGTTTTATTTTTTAAGCGACAGATTTCATAATCCTGATTTTACAACTGGCACAGTTGGAAACATTCCATTTTGTGATTGAGAATGGACTTTAGGCACGCACATCTGTGGGTATGCACGGAGTACTTTGCAGCAGTGGGGGCTCTGAGAGTCAGACTGAGTGATGGAGGGGATGAAAAAACATTCATTTCTAACCTTGTTTTGGGTGCAGGGTGTGCACCCTATGGGTGGGGATGAAGACAGCAACCCAGTAAACTGTTTTTCTGGGAAGACTCTCTGGCTCTGAGCAGGCCCTACACTGCTGTGTTATTTAGGCGGCAAAATAAGGTTTGTGGTTGAAAAGGCAATTTTTTTCTCCCCTCTCTCGCAGAACCTGGAAGCCGATCAGGTACAGGAGCAGAAGGGGAGAATGCCCTTGGCATGGACTTGGCATTTGCACAGAGGCTTTCTCTGTGGTCACCCTGTAGAAGTGCTGGAGCAAAAGAGGAAAACTAAACAGATGCTCTCTGGTAGCTGTAGCTGGCAGGCTGGCCCGTGAGCAAGTGGGAGGCATCCTTATTATTATTTTTATTTTTGTTTATTTACTTTGAGAGAAAGCAAGAGAGAAAACATGTGAGCAAGTGGGGGAAGGGCAGAGAGAGAGAGGGAGAGAGAAAATCCCAAGCAGGCTCTGCACTGTCAGTGCAGGGCCCAAAGCAGGGTTTGAACCCACAACCCACAAGATCATGATCTGAGCTGAAGTCAGGAGTAGGGTGCTTAACCAACTAAGTGGGAGGCATCCACTCCCAGGAAACATGGAGAGATCCCCTGAGGAGGTGGTGGAAATGTTATGAATAGATGGGCGCTCGGAGCTTTTGTAATTTGGGCATTAATAAAAGTACAATTAAAAAAACACTGAAACTTTTCTCTCCTTCCTCTTTCCTCTCTACTTTCCTGCCTTCCTCCCTTCCTCCCTTCCTTCCTTCCATTCCTCCTTTCTTTCTTCCCTCCTCCCCCCTGGCTTTTCTTCCTTTCATCATGAGCTGGTGAAATCTGGAGCACATTGACTACTTTTCTTATATGTTAATTGAAATCTATACCATTTTAACATTTTGGGCATGAACAGGTTATAAATTTAAAAAGAATCAAAGGTCACAGTTTCCATAAATAAAAGATTGTCATGGAGTCGAGGGCAGTTTACTTTTGCCAAATCATATCTGCTAATATCTACTGATGATGAGGATTTTATTTGTTTCTGGCAGTTTCTAATCTTTTCCAGGAATCAAATGACAGAACTTCGTTTTGGGTTGAAAGTCCCCTTCTTTCCCTAATGAGGTAAAGATGTAGAATGCTGAGGGAATCGTTAAGGGATGTTAAAGTTCTAAGCATACAAAGCATTGCATGTACTTAGGTTAGTAAGGTATTTGAAATACATTAGTGATCCTGCCAGGAACAAATTCTTAATTGGGAGTTTATTCTGTGGCAAGAATGCTTAAGCTAGGAATCTTTTGTGGTTTACTGGGCTTCACTTGGATGTTGCCATATGAATTAGGTAAATTCACAGTTAATTAAAAAATACATATTTTGTCTATTTAAATATATTGCATATGAGTTGATAACCCTGATCCAGCCTTGAACTTAATCTTTGTTCTCCAGTTGACCTATTATCATTAGTATTTGGCTGCTCTAGGAAATAAAGGCTGACACTGAAATACATTTTTCATACCTGACTTGGTTGAGTATATTCTTTCTTTAATTGTTATAAGGGTTTAAAGTATCTTCTTGCATTTGATACAGAGTCGTGGAGCTCATAAATCTAAATATTACTTCCTGCAGTTTTCAAAACAAAAATCAAATATTTGCAGTTTAGTCAACATTCTCCTTCAGAACACACCTAATTTGTTGGGCTTATTTTTCCTTTACTTTTCAGATCTGAGGAAATATGGCCTTTATTAAAATATTGGCCTAACTCACTTTAGAATTTTCTCCGCAGGTATTTTTAAAGCCTCTTAAAAATTCATGCTCCACAGTTGACCTTCTGGCTCTTCTGATTCTATCCACTCTCCCTGAGGGTACAGGATAATCTATACTACATCCTGAGGACACACAAGTTTTATTTTTTTTTAATTAAAAATTTAATTGAAGTATAGCTGACATATATCTTAACATTATATGAGTTTCTGGTATATAACATAGTAGTTCAACAATTCTATACATTACATACTACTCCCACAATGGTAAGTGTAGTCACCATCTGTCACAATACAAAGTTATTACAATATTATTGACAATTCCTTATGCTGTATTTTTCATCCCTGTTACTGATTTATTTTATAACTGGAAGTTTGGACCCCTTAATCCCCTTCACCTGTTTCATACAATTTTCAATTCCAGCCAAGCATCTCTCTTGAGTCTTAAATCTGATGCCCAGCTGTTAACTGACTGGTTTCTTTCGCATGTTCTCTGTCACCTCATGCTTGGCAAGTCCTGTGCTGGACTTCTCCCCAGTCTGTTCTTCCTAGCTTTAAGAATGTCTGTACCAGGGGTGCCTGGGTGGCTCAGTCGGTTAAATGTCTTGCTTTTGGCTCAGGTCGTGATCTCACGGTTTGTGGGATCAAGCCCTGTGTCAGGTTCCAAGCTAAGCATGGAGCCTGCTTTGGATTCTCTCTCCCTCTCTCTCAGCCCCTCTCATGCTTGCTCTCTCTCTCTCTCTCTCTCTCTCTAAATAAATAAATAAATAAACTTAAAAAAACAAGAATGGCTGTACCAGTTTTCCATCTATACAAGCTAGAAACTTCATGAGCCATAAATCATAGATTCCTTTGTTTCCCCAAATTTTTATATCATATTGGAAACCTAGTATTAATGATTGGTTTTCAGGGCACCTGGGTGGCTCAGTCAGTTAAGCGTCCAGCTTCGGCTCTGGTCATGATCTCATGGTTCATGGGTTCGAGCCCTGTGTTGGGCTCTGTGCTGACAGCTAGCTCAGAGCCTGGAGCCTGCTTCCGATTCTGTGTTTCCCTCTCTGTCTGATCCTCCCCTGCTCACGCTGCCTTTCTCTCCAGAAATAAATAAAAAAAATTAAAAAAAAAAAGATTGAATTCCTTCATTGCTGTCTTATTTTTCTTTCTCTCTATCCACGTTGCTTTAGTATAAGCTATTATCCATTCTCCCCAGATTACCGGAGAACTGCTCTCTGCTTCCAGTGTCACCCTCTCCAGTCCATCCTGGACCCGGAGTTCAGAGCTCTCGGTCACTCCTTGACTTAAAAGCCTTTCAAAATCAAGTTCAAATTCCCAGACATACGATATCCTTCCTATCTTGCCCCTGCTCATTGCATTGACTTTAATCCCACCATCTCACTGCACTCCTCACCCTCACCCCCTATTTAACTCCAACTGACTCAAAAATACTTGACATGATGCTTTATTCTCTTATCACTTAACAAGCTGTGCTCTTCACTTCTCCATTCTTCAAGGCGCATCTCAATGGTTACATCTGGAACAGGGTTTTTGTTGACTGCCATTGAACTCTGTCACTTCCTATGTCTTCTCAAAGGACTCTGCTAGTACCTAACAGGCTGTGGCAGCATGACTTACACTTGCTGGTTACTTATCCACCTTCTCATTAGACTACTTGAGGTCAAGGCTATATTTCTTAGTACTTTTGTATTTCCAGTGCTACTAGAGCTTCTGGCATGTAGTAGACATTCAAATATAGTTTGGCTGACTAAATAAAAGATAATAACAATAGCTAACACGTATTAGTGCCTGTATGTACTAGGGATTGTGCCAAATCCTATACGTGTTTTCACATTTAATCCTTGCAACAAGCTTATGAAGAAGGTACTCTTTTGAACTCTGTTTAACCCATGTGGAAACTGAGTCACAATGAAGTTCAGTAAAATACCTAGGGTAGCAGCAAGAAAAAGGATTCTGAGATTAGATTACAGGCAGTCTTTTATCCGGCTCCAGAATCTGTGTTCTTAATTTGTGTGTATGAATAGATGAACTTAGTGGTTTGACTGAAAACTTAATCGTTACCTCTGAAAATTTATAGTTCTCTTGTTGCCAAATCTGATTTATGTAAATAAAGCTATCCAAACAGCACTTTGAATTTCAAACAGGTATTACTCTGTTCTGTATATTATCAACTATTAGCTTCCTGTAGTTGCTTTGCTTTATGCCCAATTTCTTTTTTGCTTACCGACTCATGGGCTTCTGCCCATTTCTCTGGTACAATTTCGTCTCCACCAGACAGTTTTCCCAGCAAATACCTGGAGTCCTCTATTATTTTGATCATTACCTTTATCTCTCTGGGCATCTAATTAATCCTTATTTTTTTAAAAAATAATGTCTTTGATATGACAACTCTCTTTTCATTCAAATTTAACTTCCTTTTGAATGTAATGAAGACCTACTGGATGTCTAGATCCGAAGATGGTCTGGATGAAAAGATCCAGCTATTTAAAAAAATTTTTTTATTTGAGTATGGTTATCACATAATGTCACATTAGTTTCAGGTGTATACCATAGTGATTCAGTTTCGACCTGATGGTGTGCTCACCACAGGTGTAACTACCATCTGTCACCATGTAAGTGCTGTGACACTATCATGGACTGTATTGCTATGCGATCCAGCCATTCTGTATCTAGTCCTGGGACCGCGACCACGCCCATGCTGCTCTTACATTGCGTCCGGCCTTGTTTAGGGACTTGCTGTTTCCATCACCGTTTTCTCAAATGAGAGCTCCCATCCCAGGGAAGGCAGGAGAGACGTGAGAAGTCAAAAACCAGTTGGAAAATTAAAATAATAGCAAGCTTTATTTTGTTGCCCGACGAGACAATATTCTGGTTCTGGAGTTTGAAATGAAAACCATTATGGATATTTTTATTATTAAGGAAAGTGTTCAAGCATTTATAACGGAAACTTTTCGAATTGAGAATGCAACATTTAGAATGTAAAATAATGAACTGTGACTTTAGAACTTGCCGTGGTCACTGGTCCATAAAGTATGTTTTTGAATCTTGACGGAAAATGTTTTTATTTTTTTAAATTTATTTTTGCTTTTATTCATTCCCCTTGCTGCTTAGGTATCAATTTTATGTATTGTATTTTTTTGCCATAGTACATTATACAATTTTATAAAGTGGAATGTTTCCATGACATTTTTATATATCCTAGGGTTCCTGTTTTAGTTATAAAAGTCTTATTTGTACATGTAATCTCTCAGCTTTTTGGTATGATGCTTATATTGGTTTTGTACATAAGTTTTCTTTAACAAGATTTCTTTAATGTAAATTAAATTTCAGAAATTCCAAGTTTTAAAATCATCTGGAATTAATTTTTGTGTATGGAGCAAGTAAGATAGGGGTCTGGTTTAACATTTTAAAATACATAGGCAGTTATACCAATAATTTACATGTAATCCATCATTAAAAAAACTGATATTGAACTGCAACTTTTGCCATTTTTGTGCAGATACATATATGTCTGTGTGTGTGTCTATATATATACACACACATATGCATATAATATGGATTTATATCTTTCCATTGATCTATTTATTTTTATTCCCATGCTAGTAACGGATCATTGTAACCATTATCTTTTTTTAAAGTCTATTTACTTATTTTGAAAGAGAGAGAGAACATACCAAGTAGGCTCCATGCTGTCTGTTCAGAGCCAGAGATAGCTTGATCTTGTGAACTGTGAGATCATGACCTGAGTCAAAATCAAGAGTCAGATGCTCAACCAACTGAGCTACCCAGGCACTCTCTTTATCTTGTAATACAAGGCAAATCTCTTCTCTTTCCAATATTCTTTTTTTGTTGTGGCTGCTGTTCTTGGATTTTATTGGGAATTTATTTTTTTATATGAGCTTCAGTATCATTTTATCCAATTAAAACTTATATTTTACTTATAACTGCACTAGATTTATATATTAATTTTTGAAAAATTATTTTTTTGTTTAATAACTCATCCAAGAAAATACAGTTCATCTCCATTTTAAAAAAATTTATCTCCGTGTCATTGTATCTTTTCTTTGAGTTTTTCAAAATAATTTTATTATTTTCTTCATATAGATCCTAGGATTTTCTTCTTAAATTTATTTCTAAAGAATTTATACTTATGTTGCTCTTGCAAATATATTTTCTCCTTTCCTTTTAAATTACTTGCTGAAATAGAGAAAAAATATTGATATTCCAACTATTCTTATGAGCAAAGATTTATCAAATTATGTTTTTAAGGATTTTATTTTGTTATTTTTTAAATGTTTATTTTTGATAGAGAGAGAAAGAGAGAGAGAGGGAGAGAGAGAGGGAGAGAGAGAGAGAGAGAGAATGGGGGAGGGGCAGACAGCAAGGGAGACACAGAGTCCAAAGCAGGCTCCAGGCCCTGAGCTGTTAGCTCAGACCTTGATGCGGGGCTCAAACCCACAAACTGCAAGATCATAACCTGAGCCAAAGTCGGATGCTGAACCAACTGAGCCACTCAGATATCCCAAGGATAATTTTAAACCTAGAGTTTCTTGAGATTTCAAAGTATAAAATCCTATCATTCATTCATCACATAAAGTTTCATATATTCTTTTCCAATATTTATACAGATAATTTCATTTTCTTGACTAATTATATTTACTAGAGCATCCAAGTTAATAATATCAAATGTTACTGTGATTCCTTATACAGTCCCCAATTATAATTGGAACTGTTTTAGTGTTTCGATATTTGGGATAATATTAGCTATTGATTTTGTTAGGTAATTGTCATTATAGGTCATTAATGTTCTCTTATTTCTGTTTTACTTAAAATTCCTCTTAGGAATATATGAAATATATCAAATACTTTTCCTTCCCTACTGATATGATTATATGATTTTCACCCTCTGTTTATTCTTAAAATTGATTATGTTATCAGAGTTCCCCAAATTGAATCACTCATGCATATTAAGAAATGTGAAGAAATATGCATATGTGATTCAATTTTGGGGAACTCTGATAACATAATAATTCATACTCTTTGTATAATTCCCACAAGGGGGATGGGATACTAGTCTTTTTACACAGGACTAGATTCTGTTTATTAATATTTTATTTTAAATTTTGCAATGAAATAATCAAAACTTTGGTTGATATTTATTAGGTTTTAGCATTAAAGTTACATGGTCTTTTGAAAATCAACTTAAGAATTTTGCATGTATTTTCACATTGTTGAGAGTTTTAAAACTTTGAAAATACTTGTTTTTTGAAAGTTAGAGGTTAGATTGAATTTGCTATGAGTTCGTCTAATTCAGATTCTTCCTAAATGAGAGTTTTCATCAACTTTCCAGTCTTTGCATAGGTAATTGATATATTTCAAGATTTATACTCCTTCTTAGGTCCAACTTGGAAATTTAGATATTGCTGTGAAATATTTTCTTTGCATTTAAAAATTTATTGGCATAGTTTCAGTTATAATGTTTTCATTCATTTTAATGTGTTCAATAGCTGGTTATGTTTCTTTTCTCAATCTGAATCCTATATGTTTTGCTCTCCAGCCCCTCCTTAAGCAGTGGTTTATCCACTTCATTGATATTTTTATAGAATTATTGAATTTATTCTCTCGGGTTTTATTTTATTTCTGTTTTGATTTATATTTCATTTTCCAACTTTTTAAGTGAATGTTTGTTAACTCTGTCTCTGTTTCTTGTAAATACAATGTTTGTTAATATGTTTTCGTCTTTAATAATAAAGGCATTAAAAATTATGTTTTCCCAGGGGCACCTGGGTGGTTCAGTCAGTTGAGCGTCCGACTTCGGCTCAGGTCATGATCTCATGGTTCGTGGGTTTGAGCCCCGCATCGGGCTCTGTGCTGATAGCCAGCTCAGAGACTGCCTGGAGCCTGTGTTCAGATTCTGTGTCTCCCGCTCTCTCTGACCCTCTCCTGTTCACACTGTGTCTCTCATAAACAAATAAAAACATTTAAAAAAAATTGTTTTCCCAAATAGAGCTTTTCTTATGGCCTATGTAGTCTCAGATCATTTTATACTTATTTATATGCTTTTCATGTAATATATATTAGATTTGCTTTTCTCTTTGATCCATGGTCTATCTTAGTATATTTATTATTTTGTAATGTGTTAATATTAATTAATATTTCTAAATTTATTGGAATATAGTCTGCATATCTAATCCATAAGATCTTTGTAAGAAAAACAGCAGCTAAATTTCCTTGTGGCCAACTATATGATTTATTTTTGTTAATGCCCCATGTATATATCTAAAAAGTATAATTTTACTAATTGATGGATTTAAGGGTCTATATGTAGCTATTAAGTGAATTTCCTTGATTTTGAAAAGTAAGTTCTTTCTATGTGTGATTTTTCCATTACAATTTTTCTATTTTTAATATCAGTTCTTCCTTTCATTTTTAATACTTTTTTGGTAATAGCTTTGTTGAAATATAATTCACATATCATACATTCACAAATATAGAGTATATGATCAACGTTTTTAGGATATTCACAGAATATTCACAGTTGGCCAATAGGCACATGACAAGATATTTCTTTATGTTTTTAGCTACTATATTTTTGTATCTTCAAGTTCGTGGACATCATGTCTCTGCATAAATTATATCTCATATAATTACATAATATTCCACTTTGCCTGTGTAGTTATTTAAAACTTAAATTCCACTTGAACTATGGCAATAATATAATTGTCATTCTTGCATATTTTTGTTTCCATTTATATTTTTTTGCTTTACCAATCCTTTCATGTTGTCTTTCTTTATCACTTTGTTTTTAGTGAGCCTCTTATTAATAGCTTATAGCTGAGTTTTGCTTCTTAATTTGGACAATTTCTGTCTTTAAATGGAAGAATTCAGTACATGACTGATATACATAATTTTATTATTATTATTTTTTGTGGATGATTTTCCCTCAAAAGAAATTCCTTTCCATTCCTGTTTCCCTCACCCACCACCACACAAACACCAGATACAAATTTGGAATATCTTTGCTTCTTCTCTTCCTACTTTCTCTAGACTCAGACATTTTACTTTGTAGTAAAAAGTCTGAAGTCACTGTAATACATGTGATTTCACTCATATGTAGAATTTAACAAACAAAACAAAGACAAAAGAAACAAACACAAAAGAGATTCGGAAATACAGAGAACAAACTGGTGGATGCCAGAGTGGGGATGGGTGAAGCATAAAGGATCAAGAGTACACTTATGATAAACACTGAGTTATGTATAGAATTGTTGAATCGTTATATCATCCACCTGAAACTAATGACACTATGTTAATTATACCTCAATAAAAACACTAAAAAATAATGAAAAAATAAAAGTTATGGGTTTATTTTCAGAATTAGATGAAAATTAGGTATTTAAAACTAGCTTTTGATATGTACAGTCATTAAGTATTGCTTGCTATAATTATTACCATTAATTACACTATTTTCTACTTGGATTTATATGTTGGTAAATATATTTCCCATCTTTAGGTCTAGTGCTCTTTTCAGTTCTTATTTCAGTGGGGATTATGGTATTATACTCAGGCCCTGCATCACAGACTGATGACCTCTTAGCTTGGTCCAGAATTCTTGGGATACAGTCCTTGAATTTCAGTCTTTAGATGTTTTTCCAACACCTTTTTGCTTCTGGTGTTGCAGGTGAGAAATCACATGCAAATCTGATCACTTTTTCCTTTGCAGATGATTTGTTCTTTGTCTATGGACTAGTGCAATATTATTTCTTTCTGTCCTTGGTGTTCAGGCATTTTACCAAGATGAATCGTGATTTTTATCTCCTTGTATCTTTTCTCCATTATTAAAATATTTTCTTTACCTGATTTTTTGTTACTAAAATTGGTCTCAACAGGATACACACGGTCTTTAAATTCACCTACTGACTCTGTTACAGTGGAAATCCTAATTTTAAAATTATGTTTTTCGTATTCTTTTCTCCAGCAAGTTTTTTCTTTGTACTGTACTTGTATCTCCTTAGGTATCCTGATTATAGCTTTTGTTGGTCATGAGCTATCTTCTCCAGGGGTTCTCTGTCTGTTACCCACATGTTGTTTACTTGTTTCTATCTCCCTCTCTTGGTTATTGGGTCCCTTTAAATATGCTGTGAGGTTACTTTTAAATCCTCTCTGTTGGAGTGGGCCAAGTTGCAGTTGTCCCACATAGATTCATTCTCCAGTATTTGCAGGGTCCTCAGCCCAGCACTTTCCTGGCCTCCCTCAATCTGTAATTGAGGAAAACCACACCTGTTCTCATATCTTGAGGCTAACCAGCACCTCACTTACACCTATCTGGCCTTTGGTTCAGGAAGGGCAGTGAGAGTGGAGCTGGGAGTGGAAGGGTCGTAAGCCATGTCTGGTGGCCACCTCCCCAGAACTGTGAACTCCAGCGATGTTTTTCTAAAAAGTTTTTAAATTTCTAATCCTATTTTAAGGACATGACTATAGCATTACTCAGAGGAAGCTTTTGTTACTGTGGGATCATAAGTTCCAAGGGCCTGGATTTCTTTTAAAGATCTGAATTTCTGGATCTTTTCTGTATTATAATTAATTGATAAATTTTCACTTTTGTGTCTTCTCTGTATATTTGCTTGGGCATGTCATGTTCATGTAATCTGGGTTAGTAGAGGATATAGGTTTTGTAGTATCATGAAAGAAACCCTCATTAGACAAGAATTTACTTGTTGGTGGCTCTCAGCTTGTGATGAACAGCCTGGTTCCTTTCCTTTCAGAGCTGTGCGACTTCTTTGATTTCATTTGTATGAGAACAAATTCATCTTACTCACTATTTCTCATCATTTGAGGAGCAGTAATTCGTTAGTTCTTCTGCTTCTAATGTTCTGCTAGGTTTTTCCTTTCATTAGAGATTTTGGGAAATATCATCTGGCAGAGAATTCTGGAATTCTCTAATGAGTAAATTCAAGCTCATTAGAAAATTTTCATGATTTCTTGACAAATTGAGTAGAATACAAATTCCATGAAAATGGGAACATTGTTTTAGTTTCCATTATTTCTCTTGCATTTAAAGTACTGCCTAGCATAAAGTAGGTGCTAATAAATATTTACTGAACAGAAAATTGGAATCAGTAATCCACAATTAGACCCGTGGAATGTGTGAAAAACATAAGATAGGGATTGTCCTGACCTACATGATTCTTTTAAAAATATGCATATATTTTTGCATTTTGTTTGTCTAGTGACATTCTAGGATATAAATATGATTCAGGCATGGCCCCAAGCTGTGTATAAGTTATTCACAAAACCTTTTATCTCAACTATGTCTTTGTTTTCCTCTTCAAATAAATCATCTGAATTACAGAGGAAAAGTCTTTTTAGTATTTTTTAAACATTTTTTTATGTTTTATTTCTGAGAGACAGAGAGAGAGACAGAGAGAGAGAGAGAGAGAGAGAATGTGAGCAGGGGAGGGTCAGAGAAAGAGGGAGATAGAGAATCTGAAACAGGCTCCAGGCTCTGAGGTGGCTGTCAGCACAGAGCCTGACGTGGGGCTCAAACCCACAAACTGTGTGATCATGACCTGAGCCGAAGTTGGATGCTTAACCGACTGAGCCACCCAGGGGTCCCCAGAGGAAAAGTCTTTAAAATAAGATGCAAAGTTTTAAGAATATAAAATTTTTATCATGTAAGGTTGTCCTTACATCAAAGAACTTTATCAATGATAATTTTATTTAATTTATTTACTTTTGGAGAGACTGAGTGCAAGTTGGGGAGGGAGAGGGAGAGGGAGAGAGAGAGGCTCCACACTCAGTGCAGGGCCCGACATGGGGCTCAATCCTGAAATCATGAGATCATGACCTGAGCTGAAATCAAAAGTTGGACACTCAGCTGACTGAGCCACCCAGGTGCCCCTCAATGATAATTTTAGACATTTCTACCACACATGAGTTTATTAAAATAGGAAATTTTTTATTGAAATGAGTTTTTCTCTCTTTCCTATGGAAGAAATATTGCATGTAGTACAGTTAGTGTGTGAATCAACCAGGTGATGTTACCTTCTGTTGGGGGTTGCTGCTTGTCTTGTTTGCTGAGTGTGGGCATTGGGGAAGTATAATTATCTTTGGGAGTCTATCCAATTCAGGTGTCCAGAACAAAAGATTCATTAACACTATACTTCCAAAAATGTGTATCCTCAAGTCACACGATGGACTGAAAATTATATAATTTAAGAAGAAAATCATATATATTCTTCTATGTAAATACATCCTAAATGATACTGATTAGAGTTCTGGTATTAACTTCTAATTTCTTCTATGAAAAGTATTTTCATGGCTAACTGAAACGTATTTGCAGTCTAGGTTCTACAGGGTCTGCCAACCTGGCCTTTGGCACATTACAAACATTACGTCTTGCTTCAGGATGTTAGATAATAGCTGCACAGAATCCACAGTCAATGAGAGTATTCAAGGGTTATATTTTATACAGTCACCATTCAAATGGATTTCTATAGACCAACTGCCCTTGTTCCTCCCTGTATGAAACTTGAGGTAATTCCTTCTGTGTTTACCACATTCTAAAATGCCTGCCACTTCTTTTGTCCTGTAACGTTTTCTGTCTTTGTAGAGTGCTATTCCTCTCTGACATCTATCTCTGTGACCTTCTGTATAATAGCCAATCATTTTCACTTAACTGTTTCTGAATTATGTTGTAGAAGTGGAAAGATTTTATGGTATCCTACTCTACAAAAAGGAGACTCAGTTCCGGACCCAGTATGAGAAGACCAAAAGACCCCTCCCTGCATTAACATCAAACACATCCCCAGGCTATGGTTTTTACTCTTTAGCCATTATCTGCACAATTGCACTTTATAGTGTACTGTCTTCTTCCAGAGTACAATCCTGTAGTTGTTACGAGCTAACATTTTCTTTCAACAATTACCATACCTAAGGACCTGTTATAAATGCTTTCCATCTGGAAACTCATTTTAATCCTTACACCAACTCTGTTAAGTAGGTTTCGTTATTCTCCCCTTTTCTGTAGAGGAGGACTCTGGCATAGAGAGAACTTGAATAACTTGTCCAACTCACACTGTTAGAAAAAGAGGAACCAGGATTGGAATCCAAGCAGTCAGGCTCCCAAGTTCATACGTGTAGCCATTTCACTACACTGCCTCTTGAGACCTTGCATTTTCACTCTTACTGGCATTGAACGTAAAGTGCAATTTCTGACTTGCCACTAGTAACTATATATCTAAACAAAGACGTGGAATCAGGTTGTAGTTCTTGGTTCTGGCGGGAGACCGTCCCAAATTGCACAGAGCTGCGTCTGGACGTGTTATTACCTGGGTGTTATGGCTGATTGCTGGATCCTGAAAGTTATTTTTTCAGCTAGACTCTTAAGTGCCTTACCAGGAAGGTATAAATGAACAGAGATCAAAACAAGTCTGCCTAATCCGCATCTCCCACCTGCTCACAGCCTATACAGAGCTGCTTATCCTTTGGCCACGGTTTCCCCTAGTCACAATCAATACAACTAAAATCCTCCCCACCTGCAGCAGGCTCTGCTCTTTCATGTTATTTGATTTTCTTCCTAGGCTGGTTGTTTCCCAATATTCACTCTGTCTTCCTGAGTAAAAGCACGGCTCAGGCAAGGCTAGTTTCCAGCTGTACTTGTTCACAGGGTGACCAAGGGTCGAGCTTCTCATTAATGAAGGAGAGCAGACATGTATAGGGTGTTACAGGAGGCTGCTCTCCTTTTTTCACTCTTTTGCCTGCTTAATGGATCTTATAGTTTTAGGTCTAGCAGGTGTCCTGGACCATGAAGTAAAGGGTCATCCTTCACGGATGGCTGTGAGGTGAGCTGGAAGGTCCCTGGCTCTGAGTACAGCTTTAAGGAACTGCTCTATTAGCCATGGACATTGCATGTTCTGAATTTTAAATATAAGAGGAATAAACTTCAGTCTTGTTTAAGCAACTATTTTAGCAACACTTGTTTAAGCAACAGTCTCTACATAGAGGAGTACAAGTTGTGAACAGTAGAACAAATGGACAATAGAAAACCAGATAGACAGGCTCATAATAATTTACACATGATGTGGCTTCCAGTAGATGTAATTGCTTATCTTGGAATGGAAATTAATTTTACTTAACGTTGCTTTTCATAGAAAATTGTGTTTATCAGCAAAATGTGTTTGGGTCATTATGTACTAAAAAGAAAGTATAGCAAACAAGGCCATATAACAGCATTAGAATAACTCAGCGTAAAAGATATATTTTTTGAACAAAAAGATAGTATTTGATTCTCATACAGATAGGTATCTTTCACTTCTCTCGGCAACTTTTTTTTTGTTATTGCTGCTTTGAAAGATAGACTATGCTTGAAAATGGTTTTATACAGGTTTTGCTGTTACTGTTTTTATGTTTATTTTTTTTCTTTATGTTTTTAATTTTTTTGAAAGGAGAGCATGCAGAAGGGAGGAACAGGGGGAAAGGGAGAGAATCGTAAGCAGACCCCACAATCCGTGTGGACCCCGATACAGGCTCCATCTTAGGACCATGAGATCGTAACTTGAGCCAGAATCAAGAGTCAGACACTTAATCAAGTGAGCCACCCAGGCACCCCATTATTGCTCTAAAAAGTAGTTGCTTATAATATGACCCATTCCTCTTATTTTTATCAACACTCCTCTTCCCCCTGAAGCACCGAAGTCATTGTTCTTTTGGCATAGCATGCTAGAACTGGGAGGGAAGTTGGCTCAGCGGTCAGTAGAACTGGCTTCCAGTTCTGACCCTACTGCTTGATGAGCTGAGTGATCTTGAGGAATAATGATTGTTAACATTTTTGAGCACTCACCGCATACATTTGTCTGATTAACTTGTAGGCACTTGTCTGATCTCTTTGCATGTGTTCATTTAGTCCACACAACAACCCATTGAGATGAATATTATCACTTCCAGTTGCAGATTGGAACCTTGAGCCAGGTTAAATCATTTGCTCAGGATTTTACAGTTAGCAAAGCAAAGGGGCTAGACTTACACTCAGCCAGTCTGGCTACAGATCCTGCGTTCATCACCTGTACTCTGTACCTCAGGTTATATCCCCACGATACTACCATTATGTATCTTTAAAATAAGGCTGCTTTTCAGCCAATCCTTTCGATGGCTTGTATTTCAAAGAGTTTGTTATTAACATAGCATAACTAGATTATTATTGGGCATGGGCTAGTTGTGATTCATAGGGATCACATATAGCTAACAGTCTCTTCATACCAGTGTACCAGCTGGATATCTTGTGACAAATAAATTTCCTGAGGCCACCGAAAGCCTTTGGCTTTTGGATACAGGTCAGCAGCTGGCCTGGAATAGCTAGAGCTTGTTCTAAATCATCTGCACAATGGACTGTTAATGCACACACTAGACAAATCTGTCTCCATATGTTTTCTTCCTTGTTGCAGTCTGACAATGACACATTGGTATGTCTACCTCCCTTCCTTATGATAATGTAATTGGCTGGATCCCAATGGTATGGAACATACTTTTGTATCTCTGAGTGATTTTTACCTTGTAGAATTAGAAAAGTTTGATCTAAACATTGCCTATTGGTATATAAAGCTCTCAATATCTACCACGTTTTCACAGTGGTTTGCTAACTATTGTATCAGATGTTAATGAGTCTTTTGCATTACTTCAGTATTTCCCACAAGATGCCATTGTAATTGAAAGTTAAAGGTCTGTGGAATTTTTTTTTAGGTTAAATTAACCCAATACAGAAGAACGCTAAAGTTGGCCTTAGATGCTCTTATTGGCATTGTTCGCTTGGTTTTAATGAGATCTGAAGTGTTTTATGGAGCGTAGACAATCTTGGTGCTTAGGGCATAAAATGCAGCTTGACCAACTCCCTCAGCATTCTTCCATACTTGAGTAAACTGTGGAATAGCTTTTCTGTGTTTTATTCATGTGCCCTATTTGATATTTACTTGACAAGTGACTTTTAAAATAATTTTTGAAAGCTCAATTGTCACTATTACAGATAAGAGTTTTTGGTGTAAGTAATCAAAAAATATAAAATTTCCACCATTTTCTTGGTTGAGCAAAGAGAAGAGGACTTGAAGGATTTCATTTTATTTAGCTTAGGAGAATAAAAGCCATTGTACTATAAATGTAGTGAACATAGCATCTGTCATACATATAGTAAGGATTCAATATATGTTAAGTATATGAGTAAGAAGTAATGGGAGATGGTAAAGAAAAGACGTGGTGGCCACATTTAATACATTATTGATGAAGGACTAGCAAATATTTACTTAGGACTTTGCATGGCTTAAAAATTGCATAATAGGGGCGCCTGGGTGTCTTAGTCTGTTAAGCGTCCGACTTTCGCTTAGGTCATGATCTCGCTGTTTGTGGGTTTTAGCTCCTCGTTGGGCTCTGTGCTGACTGCCAGCTCAGAGCCTGGAGCCTGTTTCAGTCTGTGACTCCCTCTCTCTCTGACCCTCCCCTGCTCATGCTCTCTCTCTCCTAGAAATAAATTAAAAAAAAACATTAAAAAATTGCATAATAACCAGGGAGTCTCTGGAATATGATACATTTTCTAACATATATCATTACAAATGTGACTTAGTTTGGTTGGATTTCTCCAGGGTTAAAATCTGGCTTGCCCCAGTTGGGTACAGGTGTAAGTATTGACTAGCAACACACCTGTGGGCTACAGTACAGGTTTGTTTATAAGTACAACTAAAAAAGGAGTTATCTAGAGTCTGTAATTTACATACAGTTGAAAAAGCTTCCTGGGTAAAATAAACAGTGAAATCTTTCACTGTAGCCTCTGGGTGGTGTGGAGAGAGAGCAGTTATTCCTAGGTGACTTTCCCTAAAGTAGCGTGATGCATGAGATTAATCCAGTTGGTTCCCAACATTGTATGGATCTGTTGTGCTAGCAAATACGATAAAAGATAATTAACTTATAGACAAGTGGTGATGAACACTGCATCTTAAGGCCTCCATTTGACAGAAAGTGCATTTTTCTCTAGTCTTTACAGAAGTCATGATGAAAGAAATGATCTATTCTGATAAATACCGGAGAATGCCACAGAGCAATTTGGAATAGAGAAGACAGTCAACAGAACACGCTGAATGAGCGTAAATGAAGGATTCTCTGTAGAAGCTAAAGGATTTTAACTTTATCTTCAAAGCAATGAAGGATTTGCAGCAAAAGAGTGTTGGCATCTGATGTGTTTGTTGAGGCACTTCCTTTGACGTCTGAATAGAGAATGGATTAAAATGGATGCAACTGAAGTTGGGGAAGCTGTTTTCTCTCAGGTAGAAGATAATGAAGATCGGATCTAGGGCAGGTTAATAGGTATATAGAAGAAGTGATGGATTTGAGAATCACTTATGAGAAAAAATAAGTCAGAGCTTGTTAAATGATTGAATATGGGAGAGGAAGACTCATCTGACTCAGTTTGCTGGAATGGGTGACTGGATAGATTTATTTTTTTATGCATTGAGTTAGGCAATTAAGGGAAGAGGTTTTTTGGGAAGATGATGCATTCAGTTATTCATGGGTTTTGTTTCTTTTAAAACACACATGATTTTGGAAAGGAAACTCATTAAGCTTAGTAGCTATTTAAAGCTGGTGATATTGGGGGTTGCCTGGGTGGCTCAGTCAGTTAAGTGTCTGACGTTGGCTCAGGTCATGATCTCATGGTTCATGAGTTTGAGCCCCATGTAAGCCTCTGTGCCGTAAGCTTGGAGATCCTCTGTCCCCTGCTCTCTCTGCCCCTGCCCTGCTCACATTCTCTCTCAAAAATAAATAATAAACATAAAAACAGCTGGTGATATTGTTGCTTAGAGAGAAAGAAAGGAGAAGAGAAAGAGGAAGCTGGAGGTCTCATAGAAGCCAAAACCACTTCACTGCTCTGCCTGGGTTGTCTTGACCTTTGTCCTCATATTTCTGAAACATATCTGGGAAGCATGTGTTACTCTGCAGACTTTTGACTTCTCTTATTCTGAACTAAGGTACTGGGGAGGTCACTGTGGACAGGTCCTGGTTGCTTAGTAAGTCAGTTGGCTGAGTAAGAGTCACTGCAAGTCTACACATAGGTGTTTGGAAATCTACAATTTACTGGTTTGCTTGAGTTTCCCAGATGGAGACAAGGTGTCCTTAGGGCAGACATTCTCACTGCCTGAGGGTGTCAATATATAGAGAAGTCTTGAGTTGTTCCCCGGCTGCTCATTGTTCTAAGGTAGAGTCATGGAGTTGGGAGACTTATAGGAACCTCAGAACTCATGCAGAGCTGACCCTGTACATCAACACAGTTACTTTTCTAGTATAAAATATCTGCCTCTTCAACATGAACCTACCTTGAGTTCAACATGGAGAGGGAGGAAATCACTATGAATAGTACTAGAAGAAGAACTTTTTATGCAGACAGCTTATACTTTCTTTCCCAATCTTGGATAGTTATGGTCAGTTTAAAGGACAAAATTTATAAGTGCTTCATTGCCTTTAGGATCTAGTGTACAACTTCTAAAATTTTTTTTTTTAATGTTTTATTTCTAGGAGAGAGAGAGAGACAGTGTGAGCAGGGGAGGGTCAGAGAGAGAGGGAGTCACAGATTGAAACAGGCTCCAGGCTCTGAGCTGGCAGTCAGCACAGAGCCCGACGCGGGGCTCGAACCCACGAACCGCGAGATCATGACCTAAGTGAAAGTCGGACACTTAACCGACTAAGCCACCCAGGCGCCCCAGCTGCAACTAGTGTACAACTTCTAGAGAAGAGTGCTTTCTCTACTGTTCTAGCAGGACGTCCCAACTGTGATCGTAATGTTGGCCTGAAGCTTCTGAGATATCCGTATCCTATACATTGAATTTACCTTTTCTACAGGCTCAGTTGGCAACTCACCAGAATTGTTGGAAAATAAGAGAGTCAATTCATCTGTGTCTGGGGTGATGACAATCAATACCATCATCTGTTCTATCAGTGGTAGTACCACAGGTAAAAATGGACTTTTTGACTTGCCTTGAGAAAACTGAGTGATATCTGGTCATTATGGGTCTTATTTGAAACTTGAGGATCAAAGGGAAGCAAAATGGAAAAAAAAATCAGTTCAAAATGATTAGAGAATCATTTTTCAAAATATTAATGAAAAAGCCATGAAGTTCCTTTCCGTCCCAGGGAGGATTTCATGACATGTATAATCATTGTACTTAGTGTCTTTATTATTTGATGCATGAACATTACAATCTAATTTCTAGTCACCACGCAAATATGTACTTATTATGTAAAACACACTTGCCACCCAAAATTCTTTGGGGTAGATGTTACGAAATGGTATTGCAAAATCTTCACAAATTTCATCTAATCAGATTATGAAAAAAAGTTCACACAAAAGATAATCACTAAGATCAATGTGACTCAAAATGGTATTTGGAACCATAATTTTTTCCCCCAGCAATTGGGAACTAGCTACATGAATCTCTTTTTAAATGTCTCAGAACTTAAACACACAGTTTGGAGACATGGTCAGTGGAAGGTTTTTTTTTTTTTTTTTTTCTTGAATTGTCCAGTGAATAGTAATCTTTAAGGAAATGCATTTTTTCCTTAAAATATACATAGCAGAGGCATCAGTTAATTGAATATATCCCATTTTACAATGTTCCAAAATGTTTAAATTTTCTTTCATATTAAGTCATGAAGCTGAAGATGATGTTTCTGTAACTGAGATTCATAGTTTTGTTGTTGTTGATGTTTTCTGCCCTAGGATGACCCTGGAGAATGACAAAGTTTATTTAAGAGAATCTTGGGTGTTTTGAGTAGTAATCCTCAGTACATGTCAGTATGCAATTCATTGTAAAGCACAGTCAGCTAAAAAGAATAATTGTTTCAAGAACACTTGCCTATTCGCATACTAAATAAATGATAAAGGGCAACTTTTCTCTGGAGGCATATGCAGCATTTATAGTGCTTTTGGGGTGGTTCTACTTTTTCCCCTCCGGAATTAAAAAAAAAAAAAGAATTCTAAGGCAAAGCATCATAGGGAGGAAGCTGTTCTTAGTGGAAAGTTTGAGCGTGCGTTCTTAGAACGAGGTTTTCAAAATTGAGTCTGATTCAGGTTTTAATGTAGACCCACAAATTGCTAAATGGAGAAGAAAAGAACCAATATTTATCTTCCACTGTCATTATTACAAACATCTCTAAACTCCGTGTGATAAATTAAGTTTTTGTAGTTTTCCAATCATCTCATTTGATTTGTTCTCCAAGTTTCTTATGAAACTATATTTTTACTGTTTTATATAGTGATTTAAAATTAAGGAGCTATGAGAAGTAGTTTTAAGCAACTATATAATTTCTCTTAGAGCAAATTGTTATACGTGGCAAAAGATTAAGCACCATGAAATAATAACTATATTATCTACTGTTGTAAATAGGTTTCAATTTTTTGATAAAGATAAAAACACGTTTTTGTATACAGAATGGTTTTAATGGTCTCTTGAATCCTTTATAAAAATGCTTTCTTTTCCTGGTAGTTCAATAAAATTCAAATTCCATTTTTCCTAATGATCTGGAAAATAATTTAAAAGGAGCATCATTTTATGTATTTGTTTCTTTGAATAACAACAACAAAAATGATTTATTGTGGGAGAGAGTTCCTGCATTGCCTGAGTTTAGTTTTATGCATTGTTCTTGATAAGGGCACTATCAAGCATCAGGAAAAGAACAAGCAATGTAATTCCCATTTCTGATTTGCCATTAAGTCATGAAATAAAACATAGTGTCGCTGCTATGTGACTTGTCCAGCCACTCCTCTTACATATCCAGCTGTCCAGTTGAGTTCCTTTTTTCTCCTTTAATATCTTTGGAAATAGTGCAAAATGCATTTTATTCTGTTGAACTTGCTTCAGTTCCACAACTAGTTATTGGTTGGTTATTATGTTCTTAAACTGTCTAAGCCTAGAATACAGGAAGAGAACAGAAACCTATGAATCATCCCCGTCTGCAAAGCATTGATAATTGTGTTAAGAGTGCAAGTCATATTTTATTAATTTGTACCAATCAATTTTATTGATTTGCCCACCACACAGCCACTTTTAAATTATAGTGCTTTTACAGCCAGTTCCCCACTTGAGAGTGCTATGCTACATGTTCTTGATCCAGAGGTGAGCATTGGACCCACAGTATTCTATCTGTAGAACTGCTAGCTACTCTTGAGGGGCCTACAGAAGGGTCCTACCAAAAGGGTATCGTTATTGACTCTTTCTGGAATGTATAGGGTAGAACAGGGCAGACACGCACAGAGAAAAGCAGGGAGCCATGATACAAACATACATTCACACACAAGTGCTTTATATATATATATGTGCGCGCGCGCGCGCACACACACACACACACACATATGGCACACACACAACACTGGTTATGAATTAATCCACACTTGGTAGTTTCCCAGAATTATAGAGCTGAAGAGGATTACATTTGTTTCTGCTACATACACCAGTGGTAAATTCAACCTTCTTTAAAAATATCTAAGGCAATATATTGCATACCTGAAACTAATATAACACTATATGTTAACTCTACTGGAATTAAAACAAACATCTAAGGCCAGTGATTCTATAATTAAATTTCTCTCCTCTTTTCATGTTTGCTTATTCTTGCTGCTTAATTTTTCTTTTGCTATAACTGATGCTCTCTTTGCACAGTACAGATTTTCATTATTTATTACCAGTTTTTACTGATAACATTTTGTATAACTTTGAGCTATCCCCTCCTTTTTCTGTTTCTTATCTGTATGGTCATTTTATGAGATCATACATTTAAAAATATTTTTTGTACTTTTTTTTTCTCATAAGTGATAGCATTTGTAATCATCTTGCATAATTGAGCTCTTCCGGAGCTTGGGTAAGCAGAGAACTACATGGAGTGCAGAGTGAACTGATTTTCTAAGAAAATGATCGTGCTCACAGATGGCCATCATCTTTAGTGAGTGTGATCTGAAATCAGTACATTCTACCACTGATATCATTATAATTCTTTTCTGATTTCTCTGTGCTGGAATCCAGAAAAGGAAATAGTAGATAATTTATTCTCCCCGGCTGTTTGTTTAGTTCAATATAAGTATAATTTCTAAGTTAATGTTTGCTGATATAGTTCACATTCAATGCCAGGCTTTGATGAAATTTCAAGACCCTTCTGCGAATTATGTTAAGTCGTAAACGTCATTATGATTTTATTCTAGCTAGAATTAAATATGTCATATTTAGGTTAGTGGTTTTTGAAAGGGTGCTTGATCTAACTACTCTAAGTAGAGAGGCACATTTTCTAGTCCTGTCGCTCCAGCTTTTCTCGTACATTGCTCTGTATTCATTAGTGTATAGTTACTCCATCTGGCAGATATAAAAAGTCAGTGTAGCTATAAGACAACTTGAAGATTTGACATGTTTAGGAGGCTCAAGGGGCCAATAATGTGAATGAAGACACATGATTTGAAAGCATTTACAGCACAATAGTTTTGAAGAAATGAACATTAAGCTCATATATTCTTCCTGAAAGGAGGCACATTCGGGAGTTGCAGCCATCTTCAGTTTCTTGGTCTTGTTACGTTGCATGAATTTCCTTATATTTTTGTTTACTTCTGTTGTGCCTATACTTCGTCTCCTAACTATAACACCAACTTAAGGGCATAATCGGTCTCATAAAATTAATTGTACCTTTAGCATTTAGTAGTGTCCTTTATGCGAAAGATGACCGTCTCAATCCACAAACAATATTTCTGTTGTTGAAAATCTAGTTAAGGTCTCCATACCTCAGAGTGACAAAGACAGAATGACATTGGATTCCAGCTTTCCCTGCCTTTTGCCTAAGGGATTCGGGATGGGAGGTAAGAGACAGTGAGACAGGACAGAGATTACACAGGGTAGGGAGGAGAGGGTCTCTGATCTTCCCTGGCCATAGATCTGCCTATCAGCTGTTGACATGTCCATCATTTCATCTTAGCCTTAAAGAAGTAAACAGGTTGCTACCATTTTTTTCCCCTTCCATCCCCATACTCAAAGCCCCTTCAGATCCGTCATTTTTAGATGCATCCAAGTTAATTTGGTTACTCCCCTTACTATGCTGGGCTGTAAGGAACTCTGTGAGGCTTTGCTTGGTAAGTCCCTGAGGGGCACAGTTCAGTTTTTCATTTTCTCTAGATTTATAGTTATCTGAGGGTTTGGCCTCAGTTCAGAAAACCTAGAGAAACTCTTAACCTTGTGGGGCATGAGATGAGTTGTGGGTTGTGGGGAAGTCTAGTTTCTATTGCTTTTGTGTTCATCCACATCTTTTAGATCATTTGTTTAAGCAAACTTGGAAGGAAATAATCAAATATTAGAGGGACATAGTGTAAGAAAATTGACAAAATGTATGTCACATCTCCACATATTACCCCACTTCCCCAATCGAAAATTACTTAATGAGCAGATGTTGTTACCAATAAAGATTAATTTATGGCATGTGATTTACCTAACTTTTAATCAATATTTTTTGTATAAGGGACTCAATTATTATATTTCTCTTTTTATTTTTATAAACTTTCTGGATGTGCACTGAATTATATTAGGACATTCATTTATCTTTTAACCTCCATTGGCCATCTCAGTTTTAGAAGGAGTAGTCTGTCCTTTGTCACTGCAAGTATAGATTATAATCTAAATTCCAGGAATATCCGAGAGGGTCCTGGGAAGTAATCTGCAATCAAGTAACTATTAATGATTTCCTGAAAAAAAAAATCTTACTGCAGTGAGGAAGACTTATTTAAAGCCTAGTAGTGTGCAAGAGAGAGATGAGTGAGAGGTGACAAAATAAGGGGGAAGTAAGTTTAGCAATATCATCAAACAAGCCTTGACCCATTTCTGACCTAGAGTATGACCTTGGAGTACCCAACTTTTCATTCTGGAATATAGTTTTTTCTCTAAAAAAATGAAGTTGGTTAATTTTTAGTAGATAGCTCCTCAAGATTTCATAGAATTCTCTAATTCTTTTTAAAATTTTTAAATGTTTTATTTATTTCTGAGAGAGAGAGAGAGACAGCATGAACAGGGGAGGACCAGAGAGAGAGGGAGATACAGAATCTGAGACATGCTCCAGGCTCTGAGCTAGCTGTCAGCACAGAGCCCGATGCGGGGCTCAAACCCACGAACCATGAGATCAGGACCTGAGCCGAAGTTGCAAGCTTAACCGACTGAGCCACCCAGGCGCCCCTAGATTTCTCTTATTCTAATAAAAAAGGTAAAGAGTTCCAGCTGATGAAAAATACCACAATCTTGATCAGATTAATTTACTGATTTTTTTCTTTAATGATTATTATCTTCCTGACATGTTATGGAAAATGAACAAATCTGGAGACTACAATTCTTGAGAATGAATTTTTTTGACAGTGATAAATTCTGGGGAATTAAAATTCTTGGCTATGTTTATTTTTCCCTTTTAGTCACATTATTATTCCATATATAGTGACAGTTGCTTGATTTTACTTTATTATAACTTTGTGAATGAGACATATGTCCATTAGCAACAACTAGTAATAACATTTTAAAGGTTCAAGGCACTCTTAGATATTTGAAGTGAGTTTATTTTTAACATGCTGCAGTAATTTTTATATGTTATTTTAAAATTCTAGTTACATATGGAAAATATGTGAGAGTTTTATTAGGTCTTGGTTAATGAAATATTAATGTAGTTTATATAAAATAAATACTTTAAATAAGATACTTTTATTTCTATAAAATACAATTTCCTAATTTTTAAGGTAAAGATTACTCATGAAAACATGGGATTTTAGAGTTGGAAGATACCTTATTCTCAACTTCCTCATTTTTTTATGCTGCTAATTATTAGCGCCACTAGAATAGGACCCAGGAGTTCTGATTTCAAATGCACTGCTGTTCTGATTGTATACTCCATTCTGGCCTTCCTCCAGTTGTTTTCAACATCTGATATTTTCCTAACTAAAATATTCTTTCCCCTCTTTTGGGGTGCCACTCCTACTTTGTCAGATTTGACCTAACTGGCCTTTATCCAGCCCACCACTCAACATGGTTAATCTTTCTAGAATATTCTGTCCTTCTCCTGAATAGCACTTAATCAAAATTTATAATTTTATATCTGTGTGTATGTAAAATTTATGTGGGTAATATCTGTCTTCCCAACTAGAGTGCAATCTATTTGAAGGTAGAGCTCCTGCTACACATTTTTTCTCAGTGCTGAGGACAGTGTCTGGGACATAGTGTGCAATAAATCTTCACTAAGTAAGTAAAGGTGGGAATTGATGAATGAAGGAGTTCACTGTAATCACAGGAATGTGTTTTGGGTTTTTATAAATGATGTTGGAAACTTAGCCTATGTCTATGTTTACAGATCTATTTGACAAAAACATTCAGATTCATCAAAACATTTAAAAACTTAAAAGCAGCCTTTCCAAAAAAACTAATTCAAAATAAATGGCTTAACTATCCTAAAATTTGTATGGAACCATAAAAGACCTGGAATAGCCAAAGTAATATTGAAGAAGAAAACCAAAACGGGAGGCATCACCATCCCAGACTTTAGCCCTACTACAAAGCTGTAATCATCAAGGCAGTATGGTATTGGAACAAAAACAGACACATAGACCAATGGAATAGAATAGAAAACTTAGAATTAGACCCACAAATGTACAGCCAACTAATCTTTGACAAAGCAGGAAAGAGTATCTAATGGAAAAAAGACAGCCTCTTTAACAGATGGTGCTGGGAGACCTGGACAGCAACATGCAGAAGAATGAAACTAGATCATTTTCTCATACCATACACAAAAATAAACTCAAAATGGATAAAGGACCTGAATGTGAGACAGGAAACCATCAAAACCCTAGAAGAGAAAGCAAGAAACAACCTCCTTGACCTCCACCACAGCAATTTCTTACTTGACACATCCCCAAAGGCAAGGGAATTAAGAGCAAAAATGAACTATTGGGACCTCATCAAGATAAAAACTTCTTCACAGCAAAGGAAACAATCAATAAAACTAATAGGCAACTGACAGAATGGGAAAAGATAGTTGCAAATGACATATCAGACAAAGGGTTAATATCCAAAATCTATAAGGAACTCACCAAACTCCACACCCGAAATACAAACAATCCAGTGAAGAAATGGGCAGAAGACATGATCAGGCACATCTCCAAAGAGGACATCCTAATGGCCAACAGACACATGAAATGATGCTCAGTGTCTCTCATCATCAGGGAAATATAAATCAAAACCACACTGAAATATCACCTCACACCGGTCAGAGTGGCTAAAATGAACAAATCAGGAGACTCTAGATGCTGGCGAGGATGTGGAGAAACGGGCACCCTCCTACACTGTTGGTGGGAATGTAAGCTGGTGCAGCCCCTCTGGAAAACAGTGTGGAGGTTCCTCAAAAAATTAACAATAGAACTCCCCTATGACCCAGCAATAGCACTGCTAGGAATTTACCCAAGGGATATAGGAGTGCTGATGCATAGGGGCACATGTATCCCAATGTTCATAGCAGCACTCTCAACAATAGCCAAAACATGGAAAGAATCTAAGTGTCCATCAACTGATGAATGGATCAAGAAGATGTGGTATATTTATACAATGGAGTACTACATGGTAATGAGAAAGAATGAAATCTGGCCATTTGTAACAACATGGATGGAATTTGAGGGTGTTATGATGAGCAAAATAAGTCAGGCCGAGAAGGACAGTTACCATGTGTTTGCACATATAGGTGGATTACAAGGAAGCTAACGGAGGACGAAGTGGGAGAAGGCAGCGAAAAATAGTTGGGGAGAAGGAGGGAGGCAAACCATGAAAGACTCTTGAATGCTGAGAACAAACTGAGGGCTGAGGGGGGAGGGGGAGAGAGGGAAGGAGGGGGAGGGGGATGGGGGAGGGCAGTTGTTGGGATGAGCACTGGGTGTTATATGGAAACCAACTTGACAATAAACTATTTAAGGAAAAAAAAAATAAGTGGCTTAGTTACTAGATGTAGCTATCTTCTTCCTACAGACAAAACAATCAAAAAACATTGTGGACCCAGTTGCACAGACTTAATCCTGCTGTTCAAGGACATCTGTAAAATTGTGACATGTGAACATAATGGCTGTATCAAGAACACAAAATTTTGATGTGAATATTTAAGTTATCAGGAAGGACTGATAGACTCTAGGATCACAGGTGTTTTCATTGTGTGTTGGGGAAATGACTTGTCACGTGCATTGTCACAGCCTATTTCAATACAAAGTATTTATATTAGAGTAACTTAACAATTGAAATCCAATCCAGGTAACTATTTGAGAATTTATATATATTCTCAGACGTTAATATTAAAGAACTATCATCCTGATCTGGCTGCTGCTGTCTGGCTCTATAAAGTTTGAAAATGAGTGAAGACATGGGGAAGTGGATGGGTGATACACAAAAGGGCCACACGTGACTTCTCATTGATTTCAAAATGCACTTGACGTATATGTAAAAGCTCTTAGTGTACTACTTAGTCAAACATCCTTGAAACTGTTGGTTTGTTTTGCTTCTTTAGAATTTAATAGACTGTTGCTAGGGGCTTCACAGTTTGCATTTTCCATTCCCTGTAACTTGCTCTGTGTTCATGGGTTATCTTCAGGGACATCTATCTATACTTGTTTTTTTCCCTTTGGGTACAGCTAATCATGTAGCATTGTTTCTGGCATCTCTTCTCCATTCTTCGGTTTATGATCCTAATTGCAGGCTTCTATACTATTTCGTGGCTTGCAATCTTCCAGTCTTCAGGGATTAATTCATAATTTGATTGTTTTCAAGAATGTGATTTAGAGGGAAATAACTTGCAATAGTCTATTTGGTAAAGAATTGAATAGTATGTCACTTTGATATCTTAAATGCCAGCAGTGGGTAGGGATAGGGGAGCTTTTACTCAGATTTATCAGTCACTCTGGGTGTTCATTATCACAATAAAGCCCATAGGAGCTATAACTTTCCTCTTAATCGTAGCTAAGAAAATAAAATTCCTTTACTTTGTCTTTACTTTACTTTCGTTTAAGGTCCCAGACCTGAAATGTGTGTGTGTGAGTGCGTGCGCACGCGTGTTGGTGGTAGAGATTGGAGGAATGGAGTGGTGGGTAGTTGTGGCAGGGAGGGTATACTAAAATGAAGTCAAGCCCCAGGAAATGTATATTTAGTTAATAGTACTTGTTCCAAGGGCGTCCAAAAACACTTGATAGGGCATGACTACAATTTCATGAAGAATGCAGGGTGTAATTTGTTGAACACCTGTTCAGTGCCAGGCACACTCACAGGGAGTCTACATACAATCTCATTTTTCATTTAATCTATCTCTGAGTTCATTTGTTTTAGCTGCCCTCTGCCTTGGAGGTTCTGGAAAGTATTCTTCTCACCATAGATACATTCTTCATTTCTTGGAAGAGAAATGTGCATTCATATTTAAAAGATTGAGTTTCTTAAGGTTATTATACAGAAACAAATCCTGAAGTTCGGCCACAAATGATAAAGCCAAGAGGGGCCTACCGAGTTTCAGGAGCCCCATATGGAAAGAAGGGAGACATAGGTGAGTTGCATGGCAGACAGTGTGTATGTTCACGGTTTGGGATGCTTTATTCCAGATTAGGGGGAAAGCATGGATCCACTCAAGTGGCAGAGATAAAATTACAGACCACAGAGTGGGCCTGTGGAATTAATAATGTCCAGCTATGCCCACTCCAGAAAGATAAACATCTAATGATTTTAAAGATCTCTTTTGGAAGCCTTATATTTGTAAACATGAAAATATTCTTGCAATTGTGTCTAAATGAACTTAAATCTTTTTAATGTTTATGTTTAATAAATTTTAATGTTTGTTTATTTTTGAGAGAGAGAGAGAAAGAGTGGGTGAGCAGGGGAGAGGCAGAGAGAGAGAGAGAGGGAGACACAGAATCTGAAGCAGACTCCAGGCTCTGAGCTGGCTGTCAGCACAGAGCCCGATGTGGGGCTTAACCCAAGAACTGTGAGATCATGACCTGAGCCGAAGTCGGATGCTTAACTGAGCCACCTAGGAGCCCCTAACTGACCCTTTTCGTTGTGCAGATAGGTTCCTTCCTTTCCTCAAGCCTTAACAGAGTGCTTAGAAATATTCTTTATATGAGAACTCATAAACATATAAAAGAGTTTTTATGCTTTTCCCCAGCCTTATCTTTGTAACTGAAATTTTCTCTCTTTAAGGAATCATGACACTAGGGTTAATAAAGATTTGGCGTTTCTCCAAGAAGAGATTTGGGAAATTTCAATTGATTTTAAGATTTTCAACTAGAGAATTATGAAGTAATTTTAATTCAAGACACGTTAAAGTTCAGATATGCCATTTAAACATTTTAATTGTGTTATTTTGGAACAGTGGAACAATGTACTTGTGTAGGACGTATTTGATGAATCAGATACAAAAGACGAAAGCCCATAAGAGGCCCAATTTAGTGGAGTTCCCAGAGGGTCTTTGGGAAGCTCTTTAGAAAGAGGGAAGAGGCTTTTTTTGGTTATACAGTGCTCAGTCTAGGCATCGGCAATGACGATTACAGAAGTTGACCTAAGGCTGCCTTTCCCACTTTTCAGAAGAGCTGTGTAAATTCTGAATGCTCCATTAGTTAAACGTGATGTGCTACTGCATACGTCAGAAGTATCTCCCTCTGGGACACCTGAGTGGCTCAGTCGGTTAAGCGTCCGACTTCGGCTCAGGTCACGATCTCACCGTTTGTGGGTTTGAGCCCCGCGTCGGGCTCTCTGCTGACAGCTCAGAGCCTGGAGCCTGCTTTGGATTCTGTGTCTCCTTCTCTCTCTCTGACCCTCCCCTGGTTACGCTGTCTCTCTCGCTCATAAATAAATAAAAAACACTTAAAAAATTAAAAAAAAAAAAGAAGCATTTCCCTCTTACTCTAGAGAAAAAGAAATCCATACTTCTCTCCTGGACTAATCTGTCCTCTGTCCCCTTTTCTCTTGCCTCCTGTACTGTCTTAGCCCATCATTTGTCATTTTTTTGTTTGTTGCTTTTTTTTTTTTTTAATAATATGCTCTGTCCTTTTCCCTTCCTTTATGCCATTCTTTTGACTTTTTTTGTCAAAGTCCGCTAAATTGTTGAGCTCTACCAGACTTCAACCTTTCTAGGACTGTTTTTCCTTCCACTTTGGGACTTTTCATTCCTTTTGCCTTCTAGGAGATTGAACCTTTGGCATTCTTCCTTTATTTTATTGATTCCCCCCCCCCCATTGTTTTTCTTCTTTGATTCTTTGTTAACTCACTCATTAAATTTCTGGCGTTGGCTGTTTTTTTTTTTTGTTTGTTTTTCGTATTTTTTTGTATTTTTGCTTTGTTTTGTTTTGTTTTTTTTTGGCTCAGCATTCTCTCCTTGGGTGATTCTGCCCATGTCCAAGGCTTAGGTCTGAGTTTTGTGTTCCTCACTGTCTAAAGTACACAGCAAGTCGTATCCATTTGCCTCAGCTCTGAAGGGAACTCTTTCTGTTGGATGGACTTTTCCACCTCGTTCCTATACAACCCATCCTGGTTAGATCCAAGCCTATCTTCTTATGATGGCCTTACAAGTATTCTGTGTTTCTTGTAGATTGATAGCTACTTTTTACCCAGACTAGAGCATAAATAGGCAAGGTTCCCTTTCTTTTCCTCATTTGTCAAATCTTGGTAATTAAATCTTCAACATCGCTTTTCCATTCCCGCCTTTCATTTCTACCACCATTGCCATGGGTTAGCATCTCTGGTTCTTTACCCTCTAATGCCTTTTCTCCCTTAGCATTCTCTCACATTGTCATGGGACTTATTGCTCCTCTATGGAACTTAAATGTCTCCCATTTACAACATATTAATGCTCAGTTATGTGTTTGGGGATTTTAAGATCTGGTCTTATCATAATTTATAGTGTCTTTTTTTTTCATGATAGCTCTCCAAAGACCTTTTCTAGCCAAATGAAACATGCTAGGTATTTATGTTTGTATGGTTTAACTTCTTGTTTTCCTGTCCTCTTTTCCCCTATCTCTTACATCTTTTTTTTTTCTTTAATGCTCAGTTTCAGTGCTACCTCATTTTTGTCCCCACCCTGAATCAGACTGGCAAAGTTTGCATGGATCTGTTGCACTGATGCACTTATTAACTTCAAACTAGTATCCTTGTTAATTTCACACATGTCTTTTGCCACCGATATTGTAAAAATATTGTTTAAGAAGTGGACATTGTCCAGGAGACTGGGAAATCTCTAGAGAGGAGATTTGGAGCATTGGGATGTAATACCATTTTTGGAATTTCAGGATATATTGAGACTTCCCTGGATAGATGAAAAGACTAAGCATAGGTTTTTAGGATTTATGGGTATATCAAAAGCTCATTATGGCTAGCAGTAAACTCCCATAAGTATGTACCAGTTGACTTCAGTCAGCCAGGTGTGTAATTCATTGTCTGAGATATTGTTTAGCCAGAGGACTGTGAAGGAAAGCTTAGAGTGGTCGTTAAAGCAACCTCTTAGCAATAATGAAAATGATAGTGAGGATAAAGATATTATATGATGGAGGAAGGGAGGAAGAAGAAGAGAATGAGCCACTTGTGACTGAATTGAATGTGTAGTCTTTCAGAAGTCTTCTGGTCCTAGAAGAGTAGGTACAGATATCTTATGTTTTGATTTTTATTTCTGTCATTTACAGGTTTCATGACTACAGATGGGTTTTAGGTATTTTTTCTTCCATTGAACAGAATAAAATTTTGTCAGATAGTGAATTCTATTAAAACTTGAAATATTTTAGTACTTTGAATGAGAATACTTTGGGATTTATTTTTAAGATATGACTTAATTTAAAGAAACTATAATCATATTTATCTTTGTTTCAGAAAACAGAATGCTGTAAAAGGCAAAACCATCTGTCATTGTATTAGTGTTGCTTCTTTTAAGTTCTTTTCCTCTGTAAGAATTGAAAACACATTGCATAGAATCATAGCCCAGTCATCAAACAGCTCAATTATTGGCCTCAGAACATCATGGAAGATGTATTGGAACGATATTTGTGGTACTAGATTCTTTTCATCAGTTTCACCAAGTAGAAAAACCCTCCTCTGTCTCTCTAGGATCTATGCAGCCTTGGTTGGAACGCTTTGAGACTAAGCCTGTCAGAGTTAATTCAGAACGGAAAAATCCAATATCCTTAACCTCCAACAAATTGTGCCTTATGTACTTTTGATTACTTGGTTCCTTTTCCTTAAGCTAATACTCGTTTCAATAATCCTGGCAATTTCTAAATTTCCCTCTTATTATTTCAGGCCTGCTGCTTTCTGATGCAATAATTTCTTTCCATTACAGTATTTCTAAGCTTTCCATTAACATGTCAAAGTTGTCAGGACTTTTGGTGCTAGGTGTTTTCTTCCCCCTCTATTAAAACATAGATTTTAGAACGTGGATAGTTAAGGGATTTGTCCTTGGAGGCTCTCTTAATAGAAGAACATAGCTCTACGAAATGAAAATAATGCTACTTCCTTGCACAAAGCCTAGCGCACAGTGGGCACTCATTATTTATTGGATGAATGCATGCTTCCTCTCTGCTTTTTAAATGATAATGTTGAGCAGTTATTTGCTGAGGATGTATATGTAAGGAAGAATATGTTGTGGATCGTATGAGTGCATACTTTAAGATGTATTCTGTTTAAAATGTCAAGAGTTTTAAAGAAAATACACTTGAAACACATTTGTTTTTCTGTGCCTTATTTTACTTAGACCCTTTTTATTCTGAAAAATTATCTATCATTTTATTCTATAGAGTGCACCTCTGTATGAAAGTGAATTATCTTCCCTCTGTCACTGAACTCCCTCTAACCGTAGTGGAGTATCCCACTGTCTTCACTTTTTGTGTTAGTTTAACTTGGAGAATATTAAAGCAGAACCTTTTTCTGAAGATACTCTCAAAAAAGCAAGTCTTTTTCTGTAACCAGGGTGCCATTTGTCCACAGAAACACTAATATATTGCCCATAACCTTCAAGGGTTAGTATCTTTGTAAGCATCCTAAAAGAAACGCCTGTTCTAAGCTCTGATGGGTGTTTAGTGTAACTCTGTAGTAAATAAACTTAAGAGGCCTTTCCAGAGACTGACCCGTAATGCTTAAGGGATAACTGTAAGTCCACGTTCAGGTATTGTACCACATCTGATCATTTGAAGCAAAATACGAAAATTAAAAATATATATATGTATGTGTATACACACACACATACACACACACACACACACACACACACAGAAATTTTTTACATTCTGGGCTATAAATCAGGGGGTAATGTGTTACTTCCAGTGCGTCTTCACTGCTCAGACTTTGAAAAAAGTATCTGTTCTGGGAAGATTTCAGAGTTCCTAGGGTTTTTGTTTTAGTTTAACTTGTACTCAGAAAGAAGTGCTACTTCAAGCTAATTAATCTGTTTAATATATTCATCTTCTCTTTGCAATATAAACCAACTTTGGAGGCGCTTTTAATTTTATTTGTTTATATTTAGCATTTTAGGTTACTGCTATATACTGTTCCATATTTGAATTTGCTATAAAAATACTACTAGGTAGTGGGTGGTCCATAAAGAAAAATTGCATTAATGCTAACATATCGAAGTGCATTCACTTATAAGACTAAAAATTGTTAATATGCTTGGAGTCTTTTTTTAACCCTAAAATCTTGTAGTTTTACCCCTGTTATTTGGCACCATATTAATATGTTTTATTAGATTAGATGTGGATTAAGACCTGTCTTGCGAAGTTACCAGAATTCAAAAATCATAAAGCCTCAAGTTCAGGAATATCATGTTATCTATCTATTTAATATTTAAGTAGGCATATTTTTGGTAAACTGAGTCACATGCTTTCTACATTATATGGCCTCTTCACTAATGTCTTTTTAATACTCTTTATTTTTGGAATAGTTTTGAATTTAGATATATAAAGAATTTGCAACGGATAGTATAGGCAATTCCTGTACACTTACTCTACATTTTTCCAGTTTTTAGTATCTTCATCATAGTACATTTATTGAAACAAACAAAACACCCCTTTAGTTCTTAACTGCATTACCATTAGCGAAATTTCAGACTTTGTTCAGATTTCACTGTTTTTTCCACTAGTGTCCCCTTTCTATTCCATGATTCCATGCAAGGTACTGTGTTGTGTTTAGTCATTGTGTCTCCTCAATCTCCTCTGGTTTGTGACAGTTTCTCAGTCTTGTTTTTCATACTCTTAACAGTTTTGAGGAGAACTAACCAGCTATTTAGAGAATGCCTTTCAAGTTGGATTTATCTTATTTTTTCTCATGGAAGACTAGGAGGAATACTAGTGAGGTGAAGTGCCCTTCTCAGATCAGATCACATCACATCACATCACATCACATCACATCACATCACATCACATCACATCACATCACAGGTACATGCTATCAGTAAGACTTCTCACTGGGCATGTTAATGTTGATAGCCTGGAAAGAGGAGTGTTCCCTAGGTTTCTGCAGTGTGAAGCTGCCTTTTCCCACCTTCATGTATTTTTCCCTTTGGAAGTAAGTTATTAAGTCCAGCTGACACTCCAGGCTGCCTCCCCATTTTTAATTACCTAGGGAATATATGGAGAAGATTGCCATATTGTTTGCCTTGAAAAGAATTTTAATAGTTCCTACCATTTCCTGAATGCTTTCTTTATTGAACCTGCTGTGCTAAACGATATTATCAGTTGTTTCTCTTTGTACCGCAAACCTGTAACTTGGAGGTTATTATTTCATTAAAAAATTTTTAAGTGTTTTTATGTATTTTTGGGAAAGAGTGAGAGAATGTGAGCAGGAAAGGGGCAGAGAGAGAGAGAGAGGAAGACACAGAATCCAAAGCAGGCTCCAGGCTTTGAGCTGTCAGCACAAAGCCCAGTGCAGGAGCGAAGTCAGACGCTCAGCCGACTGGCCCACCCAGGCACCCCAGTTCCTATTTCATTTTTAGATGTGGAAACTAGAGTCTGAGGTTAAGCAATTTAACAAGGTCATAGAGAGCAAGGGCATGAACCAAAGTTTGTTGGATGCTTATAGCACTTGTGCTTTTCACCACTAAGCTACTCTGCGTTCTTGATAGACATGCCAAACTTTGCCAAATATGGCCACAGAAATTTTTCACATACTCTTTCTTCTGGCTCTTTCATTCTATTTAAATAATAAAAAACCTGTTTGGTGAGGACAAACTGGTGGTTATTAGGGGGGTGGTGGGTGGGAGTATGGGTGAAAAAGGTAAAGGAGATTAAGAGTACATTTATCATGATGAGTCCTGAGTAATGTATAAAATTGTTGAATCATTATATTGTACACCTGAAACTACTGTTACACTGTACATTAATTATATTGGAATAAAAAAACCCAAAATATAGGAGAGCCTGAGAAAAAAATAAAATGGTTAAAAATATATGTTTGGGGCAACTATCTTTACACTAAACTGTATATATAACTTGAAACTTCACCTTTTCTAGATATTGTATTTTCATGACAAGGGCTGTGCAATCATACATATAAGGTAGATGTGGCATCAGAATATGAGAGTGACTACATGCAAGTGCGTAGATATTAAATTAAAGATGGTGAAACTCTTTTAGCAATTAAAGCTTTGTTGACCATTTAATATTTGTGTGTTAAAAAAAAATCAACAGCAGTGACAGATGTAGAAGAAATGTGACCCATTTTCACAAAGTTAGTGATCCCCAGCCTGTTGGGGAAGTTTAAGCATTCCTGAGATTGTGACACTGATCTTGGGTTGTAACAAATCTAGTGTCATTCATTAATTACATCTTTTTTTTATTTGAGAATTTCAAAATGTTTCTTGAGATGATTATAGTCTAATTATACAGAAACAAAGCTGGGGTTTTCTGTTTAAGAGATTCCTACTTTGAAATGCCAGACAGATTTCTCTGTTAATTGATGGTGTGTGTGTGTGTGTGTGTGTGTGTGTATTATAGTTGTTTTACTTTCAGATTCATCCTTAATTCCTATTCATTCTGTATAACAATTATATTTATCCAATCAATTATCAAGTGCTATTGATTGTAATTAACACCCAGATGTGCCCTCCACCTACCACCCCTTTTGCATTAGTAGGTCATCTTTTCCCACTTCTATAATGAATGTGCTAGCTCACCATCTTGGTCTTTCTACTTCTATTCTTTCTCTTTTCTTGTCTCTTATACCTTGTTGATGTGACATTTCTTCTTAAATATTTCAGTGTCTCCCACATATGCAAAATTGATTTTCTAAGATATATGTGCAAATTGCTTAAAGACTTGAAACCTACCTACCCAGTTGTTCTGCCTCATCGTAGCAGTTCCTCTTGTGGAATCTTTTACTGCTGTGACCTTGAATCTAGTGTAGTTCAAATAAAACCTTGGTGTTTTATTCTTTTATGACTTTTTCCATATTAGTTTCTTGTGGGAAATGGTTTTTAGTGTTCTTTATGATCTTTATAGGTACTTAAGCTGTTGTATTTATACTCTGTTGTAATTAGTTGTAAGTATATATCCTTCACTAGTGGTTTGTAAGCATCTTGACACCAGGAAGGATTCATGAAATATTTTATTTGCATTTATAGTTTCTATGATAGTAAGGTGCATGTCAAGTAGTTCAATAAATATTGAAATGAATTGAAATTTATAATATGTGCAATAGATCTATCTTAATTGATTGTGTGAATCTGCTAAAAGTATTCTTGATTTGAGAAAACCTCAGAGAAGACAGAAGCTAACAGGGATTGTAAAGGAGAGGAAGAAGAATTCAGAAGACCTTAGGAATCAGATAGTTTATGTGGCATGTGAAAGAAATATCTAGAGTCAGGACAGCAAATAGGTTTTATTTGTAGTATGGACTCTAGTTGGTTGTGGCTGCAGTCATGTGTGAGTAGAATGGTTAGGCTCTAGCAGAATTCAGAAGTAAAGAAGGGGGTACCTGGCTGGCTCAAATGGAAGAGCATGTGATTCTTGATCTTGGGGTTGTGAGTTTGAGTCCCACATTGGGTGTAGAGATTATTTAAAATCTTTTAAAAAACAGAAGAAAAGAGAGACACAACGGATCTGTAATTCTTCTAGGGGCACAGAAGGAAGGATTGGGGAGCACTGTGTCTGGAGCAGTGGTTCTCAGCTATTTGGATTTTGAACATACATTTACATGGGGATATTGTTTGGATTGAAACATAAACAAGACAAATAAGATAGTTTTCAAGTCATTCAGTTTCCTGTCCCCTAGATTTTCACAATTGATAACACCAAAGTGTTGTGATGCTCAGGTAGAGAATTGCTGGTCCTCAGCAATGATTTCCAACTACTGGGCCTTAGAGTCTTGGGGAGCAGAAGGGGGGCCCTCATGTCTATACACATAACAAGCATGATATTTATAAAAAAGGTCATTCGGTTGAATGTACTAGTAATTTTAAAGTGTACATACCAGTTATTGTGATTCTTAATAAAACTGTATTTAAATATTCTATTAATGTATAGTAGCTGTTTGTCATTATGAGTTTTCTTAATTAGTGAACACTAAAATACTATTACTGTCATATAGGAACACATTATATTTTTCATGTTCAAATAGATTCTTATACTCAGAGACAATGGATATCATTAGTTAAGAGAAGAAGACAGGGGACCAGATTTGGCTTTCATAGATGTTATTAAACAACAGTGACAGGAAGGGGTGCCTGGGTGTCTCGGTTAAGCGCCCAACTTCGGTTCAGGTCATGATCTTGCGATCTGTGAGTTCGAGCTCCATGTCAGGCTCTGTGCTGACAGCTCAGAGCCTAGAGCCTGCTTTGGATTCTGTGTTGCCCTCTCTCTCTGCTCCCTGCCCCACTCACTGTCTCTCTCTTTCTCTTGAAAATAAACAAAGAGAACAGAGACAGGAATGTCAAATGATTGGTTAGGAGAAAGAATTAGTTACTGGCATCTTGAGTTGTATAAGACTACTAGGAGATTTTAGGGAGGGGTGACATTGATATACCAACATGCAGGAAAGACAGTTTGCCCAATGAGATTTAAATGATTATAAAGTATATACATGTTCCTGATGTTATTGTCATAAAAGCATTAATTGAAAAAAGTCAGTTACTAGGACTAAGGCAAATTCATGACCACTGTTTTTCACTGATTCTAAGATACAAACATTTTACACATCTTTAACATTCCTGAAATTAAATGCAACTTGCAGTTGTTATTGTCCAGTTGGTGATTGAGATACAGTTTTTGTTGCCTTTCCATGGACAGACTTAGTTGTCACATGTAGGGGCATGACAGTACAGCTACAGCATCTTAGCAGCTCAGTAAATGAGCCATGTGAAAATTGTTCAAGGGGGAACATGATTCCTACGTATTATCCAGAAACTGTTTATTGGCATCTGCTGGTAAGATCAGCAAGACATTAGCATTAATATCTGCAGTGTGGGTATAAAAAGCTTGGAGACATTCCTAGAACTCTTTTAAGAAATTCCGCAATTGCACTATTAGGTATTTATAAAGGATACAAAAATGCAGATTCGAAGGGGCACATGCAGTCCAGTGTTTAGAGTAGCACTGTAGACAATAGTCAAATTATGCAAAGAGCACAATGTGCATTGACTGATGAATGGATAAAGAAAATGTGTGTGTGTGTGTGTGTGTGTGTATAAAATGTAATATTACTCAGCAATCAAAAAGAATGAAACTTTGCCATTTGTAACAACATGGACAGAAATAGAGTGTATTTTGCTAAGTGAAACAAGCCAGTCAGAAAGACAAATACCTCATGATTTCACTTATGTGTGGAATTTAAGAAACACAACAGATGAACATAGGGAAAGGGAAGGAAAAATAAGATAGAAACAGAGAAGAAGGCAAACCGTAAGAGACTTTTTTAAAAAAACATTTTTATTTATTTCTAGGAGAGAGAGAGAGACAGCGTGAGCAGGGGAGGGTCAGAGAGACAGGGAGACACAGACTCTGAAACAGGCTCCAGGCTCTGAGCGGGCAGTCAGCACAGAGCCCGACGCGGGGCTCGAACCCACGAACCGCGAGATCATGACCCAAGCGAAAGTCGGACGCTTAACCGACTAAGCCACCCAGGCGCCCCCATAAGAGACTTTTAAATACAGAAAACAAACTAAGGGTTGCTGAAGGACGGGGGGTGGGGTGGGGGGGTGGGCGGGGATGGGCTAAATTTGTGATCTGCATTAAGGAAGACACTTGTTGGGATGAGCACTGGGTGTTATATGGACGTGGTGAATTGCTGGGTTTTACTATGGAAACCAACACCACGCGGTATGTTAACTAACTTGAATTTCAATTAAAAAAAAGTACTACTTCGCCAGAACTTAGTGGCATAGAGAATAATTCTGTGTGAAAAAGAAAAATAAACATTGATTACTTTGAATGGTAAAATATTTCACAGAAATTTGACTCAATATGACAAAGTTCAGAAAGGACTCCTAAGCAGTTGTTTTGCATGTACTTTTCAAAAGGAGTTGGTAGAGGGGCGCCTGGGTGGCTTAGTCGGTTAAGCGTCCGACTTTCGCTTGGGTCACGATCTCACGGTTCGTGGGTTCGAGCCCCGCGTCGGGCTCTGTGCTGACTGCCAGCTCAGAGCCTGAATCTTGTTTCAGAGTCTGTGTCTCCCTCTCTCTCTGACCCTCCCCTGCTCAGGCTGTCTATCTCTCTCTCCTAGAAATAAATAAAAATTTAAAAAAAACAACAACAAAAGGAGTTGGTAGAAAGAAATCTGTAGATAAAGAAGTCTAAAAGAGTCCTTTCAACAAGTATTAAAATAAATGTTATAAGTGATAAGAAATTAAAGTGTCAAGGATTTAAATAGCAGAGGCAGTTTTTTACTTCCTTAATGGTATATAAAAGAGCGGAATACAGTTGATGGCAGCTTAAATTAAATAAAATATGGAAAATCTTTACTAGTAGGCAAAACATAAACCAGAATTCACTGCTAATTGGTACTTCAGCACAGTCGGTAAGACTGTCAGTGACATTTGTTGAGAGAATGAGAGAAGGAATGATAGTAGGTGTAAATGACATTAAAATATCTTAGGGACTCTAATAACATCTAAAGCATCTCAATAAATGGTAATTATATATTATTGCATTTAAAATGGTAGTCCAGACATCACTCTCCATAAATCAGATTATTTTGTTACCAAAACAGTGATTCTCTGAGCAAGGACTTTAAAGATTTATTAGATTTATATTCAAAGCACTAGAAATGGCATGTAATAAATGATTTTAATTATATGTAATTGAAAATCTATTTACATTAGATCTTCTCCAAAACAGAAGATCTGTTTTCTATTTCTGCAATCCAAATTTACTTGCATGATCAAGAACTTTGTTTTATAGTGTTGAATTATTAAATTGGAATGGAAAAACTACACCAGTCATTCACAACTTAATTCATAAGCATTTAAAAGTTGTCATCTGATTACATGCTTTGTCATTAGTAGAGTTGGAGTTCTCTGGATCTTTAACCACATTTTCTGGGCTACAAAGAATTTTTTTAAGCTTCGGTTTAAAAATTAGGATGAATAAGCAATTATACTACTACAGATAATTGTATTTTAAAAATGCTTAAAAATGCATAAATTCAGAAAGATTAATACATTCAAAAATATTTAAATGAGATACTAGTGACATATTTGTATCTGAAGTCATTTGGATCTGTTCTTTGTTTTCCTTGTTTGAAAAATGTATTTTTAGAAACTAGATAGAAATAGATTTGAAGGATAAGTTTTCATGATTCGTTTATAGACTACTCTATGACAATTTGAGATAGCATAAAATCAATTCTTAGCTTTCAGATTATTTTTTGAATATGAAATATGAATATTTTCCAAAATATTTTCATTACTTGACAGCATTCCCTCTTTAAATTATATGATTAAATATTCATTTATGCATTTTATCTGTTAACCACATAACTGAAATTCTTGCTTAATTTTGGCCAATAATATATAAAGTAAGTAAATAAAAAAATACTTTCTTTTTCTGTCAGGGGGAGGGATGGGGGAGTCTTTGGGTTCTTAATTTCTTCTGAAACAGTCTTTCTTTTCTCCAGTCATGGTTCTAATTTAATGACATAAGAATTTTAAATGGGGAGGATCAGGTTTTTTTTTTTTTTTTTTTTTTTTTCTGAGAGAGAGAGAGGCACCATGAGCAGGGGAGGGTCAGAGAGAGAGGGAGCTACAGAATCTGAAACAGGTTCCAGGCTCTGAGCTTACCCGTCAGCACAGAGCCCGATGTGGAGCTTGAACCCACGAACTGTGAGATCATGACCTGAGCCAAAGTTGGATGCTTAACTGACTGAGCCACCCAGGTGTCCTGGGGAGGATCAGGTTTTAAACTTTAAGAATGATTATGACTTTTGCAAAGCATTTAGTTAGTTAACCTCAAGAATGTGTGTAACCAGGGCGCCTGGGTGGCTTAGTCGGTTGGGCGTCCGACTTTCTCTTGGGTCATGATCTCACGGTTCGTGGGTTCGGGCCCCGCGTCGGGCTCTGTGCTGACTGCCAGCTCGGAGCCTGGAGCCTGTTTCAGTCTGTGACTCCGTCTCTCTCGGGCCCTCCCCTGCTCGCGCTGTCTCTCGCTCGCTCTCTCCTAGAAATAAATAAAAATATTAAAAAAAAAAAGAATGTGTATAATCTTCTTGTAATGCAATATATTTTTGTTTTCAATTGATGAAACTTCAAATAATATAAGAAATAATGTATAGAGTAGGTCTTCGTGATTTTTTATGTAATTGGAGAGACATCATAATTCACCCATTCATCAAACTTGAACTGAGTGACTGGCAAGCCTTAAGGATTGTCAAAGGGTGGAGAGTGCAAATGAGTAAGATAAAGCTTCTGACTTGAATGAGTACATTTGTTGGTAGGGAATACAGGCAAATAATGTGTGAATGCTATTATAGAACTATACATGAGGTGCTTCAAGATAGGGAAACTTGTATGTGGTGAAGGATTTAAGAACAGTTTTAGAGAGATGTGAAATAAGAGAAGACATAAAGGTATTCCATGAAGGCACAGAATTACTAAGAAATAGCAGGTCATTTGTTATGGCTGAAGTATAGAGACTGCAGTGGTAGGAGATAAGGCTAGAAAAATAGGGTGGGATTAGAGGATAAAGAGATGATTTTTGATCTTTATATTTATAGTGATGATAAACCACTGAAGTATATAACATATGATATGGTATGATTCGGTGTTTAAAGGCCTTTATAAGAGCAGTATTGAAGATGGAATGGTAAAGAATGATTAGAGGCACAAAGTCTTACAACCTAGGAAATTTTAATCAAATGTGAGGTAAGGGTGACAGACTGGCCAAGATTGACTCTGTTGTTGCTTCAGTCAGGAGAATGGTGGTTTGAACCAGAAAGTCTTATTTTCTTTTTCTTTTTGTTTTTTAACTTTTTAAAGTTTACTTTGAGAGTGCATCCAAGTGTGTGCACGTGCGTGCATGTGAGTGGGGGAGGGGCAGAGGGAGAGGGAGAATCCCAAAAAGGTTCCACACTGTCAGCAGAGAGACTGACTTGGGTTGATCTCACCATGATCTTGACCTGAGCTGAAATCAAGAGTCTGCCACTTAACCAACTGAGCAACTCAGGCTCCCAAAAGTCTGTTTTCTTTAAGCACTCTTAGTGGCTCACTGACTTCCTACCTTCTATACCATTATGCATTGTTTTCCTAATTTTGTTTATTTGTCTCTGTCTTTTAGTTCATTATGGGCTGGTTTGGGGTGGGGCAACTAATCCAGCTCTGAGGTCAGGAATGCCTGTGGTGTTTGGGGGGGTGGGGTATGCCACGTGGATGAGAACAGTTGGATAGAACTGCTGGCTTGATTCTTGAACCGAAAGGGTTGTAGGATGGGCTCGTAGTTGCCTAGATTCTCTGGCCAGGCTTACTAGATGCTTGGGGCTGGGTACTATATTTAGTAGTAGATGGGTCTATGAATTAACCTGACTCTTAACTCTAATCCTAACCATAAAAAGCTTCTGCACAGTAGAAGAAACCATCAACAAAGTAAAAAGGGAACAACCCACAGAAAGGGAAAAAAATATTTGCAAATCATGTATGTGATAAGGGATTAATACCCAAAAAACATAAAGAATTTGTATGATTCATTAGGATCCCCTCCCCTGACATAGGCCAAATAAAAACTGAGAAAAGGGAGGGGTGTCTGGTGGTTCATTTGGTTAAGGGTTCGACTTTGGCTCAGATCATGATCTCATGGTTCTTGAATTAGAACCCCACATTGGGCTCGCTGCTCAGTGCAGAACCTACTTTGGATCCTCTGTCCCCTTCTTTCTGTGCCTCTCCTGCTAATGCTTTCTCTTTCTCAAGAATAAATAAACATTTAAAGATACCCTGACTCTTTATTTTGGCTCAGGTCATGATCTCATGATTCGTGGGTTTGAACCCTGCATCGGGCTCTGCTGTAACAGCATGGAGCCTACTTGGGATTCTCTCTATCTCATTCTTTCTCTTTCTCTCCCCCCCCACCCACTCCTGCTCTCTCTCTTAAATAAACCTTAAAAAAATAAAAAATCTTGGAAAAGGACCTGAACAGTTTTCCAGTGAAGACATATTAATGGCAAATAGGTATGTGAAAAGATGCTATGTATCACTGATCATTAGGAAAATGCAAAATACAGATTAAAACCACGATGAGATATCAACTCATACCTGTTTAGAGTGGCCATGATCAAAAAGAGATAATAAATGCTGTCATGGATGTGTAGGAAAGGGAACTTTTATACTGTTGGTGGGATTGTAAATTGTTGCAGCCCCTATAGAAAACAATGTGGAGGTTCCTCATAAAATTAAAAATAGACCTACCATATGATCTAGCAGTGCTACTTCTGAGAATATATACAAAGAAAATGGAAACATTAACTTAAAGATATACCTGAACCCGTGTTCACAGAAGCGTTATTTTCAATAGCCAAGACATGGAAGCAATTATACATTGATTGATGAATGGATAAAGAAGTTGTGGCATCTATGTGAAATGGAATATTATTCAGCTATAAAAAGTGAGGCAATCCTCCCATTTGCAGCAACATGGACGGACCTTGAAGGCATTATACTAAGTGAAATAAGTCTAACAGAGAAAGATAAATTCTTTATGATCTTACTTACATGTGGAATCTAAAACAATCAAAATGAAAGACAAACCAAACTCATAGAAAAAGAGATCACATTTGTGGTTACCATAGGCAGAGGGTGAAGGGAGTGGAAATTGGAGATAGATGGTTAAATTAAACTTCCAATATCAGAGAAATAAGTACTAGGGATGTAAGGTACAATATGATGACTAAAGTAAACACTGCTGTATGATATACAGGAAGGTTGTTAAGAGAGTAAATTCTATGAGTTCCCATCAAAAGGAGATTTTTTTCCCTTTCCCCTTTTTCTTTATTCACTCTATTTTCTTTTTATTATGTATGCATAAGAAGGTAGATGTTAACTGAAACTATTGTGGTAATCATTTCACAATATATGTAAATAAAACCATCATCTGTATGCCTTAAATGTATACTATAATGTACATGAATTCTTTCTCAATAAAACTGGAAAAATGTGAAAAGCAAAACTTGAAACTTTCAGAAGGAAAAAAAAGAGTGGTTGTCACTTATTGTTCATTCATCATTAAACTTCATTAGACTCTATAAAGCCCCAATTACCAGTGTTTGTTTTATCCTGAGCATAGCTATTCATCCAACTAGAAGCTATCTATAATAAACAATGAAGACCTCAATTAGGGTAAGTTGAAACTTACAAAATTCTTAAAAAGAAAAAACCCCCACAGAGTATAGCATATACAACCCCCCCAAAACCAAAAAACAAAAAACAAAAAACCAAAAAAACCCCACTATACCCCACACCAAATGAAGCCAAACAAACAAAAACAAAGCAAAAACAACCCAAAAAACAAAAAAATTAACAACTCAGAAAATATTTTACCTGGAATATTATAAATCTCAAGCATTCAAGATTTAAGTACATTTTGACTATCCAATTCTAGCAGCTTGTAATAAAACAATTTTAATAGGCAAGGAATGAATGAGAATTTGTAGTAATAGGATTTGTTCACAAGTTTTCTTTAGTGAAAATGAAACTGGTATATATTTCATTGACAGTCATAAATGTCACGTGGTTTCTGAGAAAGTAAAGGTTGAAAATCCTCACACATGTCTTGAGTCTTAAAGATTTCAAAAGGACTTCTTTCATGAATAGAGCAGGTCTCTAAAATAATGTGGTGAAAGATGAAAATTGGCTGGTACCAGGGGGTTCTGAGGGAGAGAATCATTATGGTTGTTGGACAGGAAGGAAATCTTTTTTATTTATTATCTTTTACTGTGACATTTCATCTGACTTGATGACTTTATCTTTTAAATCTTCTGTCAAAATTTTCATTAATTCTACTTTCACATCTAGGAATTCTCATTCTGCGTATTTCTTTTTTTTAATTGCTCACATAGCTGCTCCTTTTCTGATAATGGAGCAATGCAGTCTAATCTCCATCATTACAAAAGATGGCTTTTGTGATCCATATGGCTATTGCTAAAAGCCCTGGGCACCATTCGCTTTTCTTTTTCATTTCTTGGAATTAATTCCAATGGAGTCTCTTTTCCAACCTCTACTAAAAATCCTTGTGTTTTAAAAAAAATCACAAGTCTGAATTTTAACCTGTTTTTAAGTACTCTTGTAGTTCTGGCTCTTGGTGGTAAGATTTTTTCTAACTTTCTTTGTCCTTTGCACAGTAACATTGGCTGCTTCTAAAGTCCATGAAAACTCAGTCTCCACCATTGAGTCTCTAACCTTGTGAATTTGCAGCCCAAGATTTTCAACCATAAGGATCATGGATTTAATCTTTGCCTGTGACATTTCTGTTTCCTTCCTACACCCACACAACATTTCTTTTTTAGATACTCATAAGCTTCCCCTAGCAGCCTTAGTTAAAATTGTTTCTTTGTGTTTCTGGGCCAGTTTATATTAATAGTTGTAGAATTCATTTCAGTGTGCTGATTTTTTGCTTCTCTGAGAAATTTATCACTGTAATCTAATGGTTTTGTAAACAAATTTCTAAGAAATTTTGTTTCACCTGCAATATCCTATGTAATGTAGTCAACAATGAACTATTGTCAAGTGAACTTCTGAAATCTTTCGTGAAGACAATGATATTAGTTTACTGTTCATGTCACGCCAATCACTGCTTCCACCAAAATGATGAAAAAGTTATTTTTCCTTTGTACATTCTGAAGAGATATTGTGAAGATCTCGAAGTCTGACTAAAGTATTACTTCTTATTTAAGTCCTAGTAAATTTGCATACAAGATAATCAGGAAGAGTGGTGTAGTCTCAATGACTTTTAACAATTTGACTGACTGACTCTCAGGAATGCCTTGGAGTATATTTTCTTAATCAAGATGTCCAGTGACATCTTCACTGCTTTGATATTGAGAGCTTTGTTACAGTATGACAACTTGGTCTTAAACTGTATTGTCATTTAGCTTATCCTGGAGTCTGTCCTTTGGTGTGACAGGCAAGAAATAGTAAAAAATGATGACAGGTAGTCCTTGCCTATTTGCCCTTAAAATGAGTTCATTTTCTATGAGGATGGGTGGTTTTCTCCTGTTTCCACTCCCATGAAATCCTTGCCATATGCTTGATTATTGACAATGGACTTTGAAGAACCCTTGAACCAAGGGAAGAATGACCCTTAATGTAGATTCATTCACTTTGTGTTATATATACACACACATCACATGCACATGCTTACACATATAAGCACACATAAATAACAATACATGAAATCATCTAGCATAGATTTCTCTTTAAGGAAGGATTATCATTCAGGGTAGTGATTGATAATAGAAAAAATAATATACATTTCAGTGATAGGTGGATCTCATTTTTAAAATAGTACAGTAATGGTCATAGAGGGGAACAATTTACTTTGTGTTTTAGTGTGATGTCATATACTGATTCCTTGTGTAGGATTGCAAGATAAAATTACATGATGTCCTATTAAATTCAAATTGAAGATAAACAGGGAATAAATTTTTAGTGTAAGTTTGAAGTATTTGAGACGTGTTATACTACTCCTGTTCATCTGAAACTCATATGTAACTGGGTATCTGAATCCAGAGTTGAACCACAACCCACCTAATGCTAATTGAGGACTATATGGCTTATTGCTACTTGTGACAATAATGTTACAAGCATTATGATGAAATTCAACATTTGGAAGGAGAAGGGAGAGTAAAAAAATCATCTTAGAAGAGTTCACATTATAGAAAGCTTGCATACTTTGTATTTTCCAGGTATTCAGTGTTTTCATTTTATTATGTATTGGCTCTTTCCTAACTATCTGAATTAAATTAACAGGTGACCAAATCCACATGTGTGAACTCATAAAGCCTGTGTGTTCATTTTATGGGATGAATTCTATATAGCTGTTTGTTTATGTTTCAGGTATGCAGCTTTAGAATTTGACTTCTGTATACATTACTAGGTGATCGCCACCACAGCTCTTGTTGTCATCTGACAGTACATAGTTGAACTTTTTCACACATTTTGTTCACCCACAGCCCCCTTTCCCTCTGGTAGCCACTAAGTCTGAGTTTGTTTTTATTTGATTTTGTTCATTTGATTTGTTCTTTCAGACCCCATATGTGAGTGAAATCATACAGTATTTGTCTTTCTCTGACTTATTTCTTTAGCATAATACTCTTAAGATTTATTATGCATGTTGTCCCAAATGGCAAGACTTCATTCATGTCTGCGGGCGAATAGTACTCCATTGTATAAGTACAGCACATCTTTTTGATCCGTTCATTTAATAGACATTTAGGTTGTTTCCATATATTGACTGTTATAAATAATACTGCAATAAACATAGAGGTGCATATATTTATTTGAATTAATGTTTTCATAGTTTTCAGAAGTGGAATATGGTAGTTTATTTTTTGAGGAACCTCCATACTGTTTTCCGTAGTGAGTGTACCAGTTTACAACCACACCAACAGTATATGACGGTGCCTTTTTCCCCAGATCCTCTCCAAAACTTTTTATTTCTGATTCTGGCCATTCCAGCAGGTAGGTGATTTCTCATTCTGGTTTCAGTTTGCATTTCCTTAATAGTGAGTTTGCACATCTTTTCATGTATCTGTTGGCCGTCTATATGTCTCTTCTATTACCTACGTTTTCTTCTTGGAATTTTATAGATTCAGGTTTTACATCCAAGTCTTTAATCCATTTTGAGTTAATTTTTGTGCATGGGATAAGATAGTGGTCTAGATTTATTCTTTTGCATGTGGCTGTCCAATTTTCCCAGCACCATTTATTGAAGACACTGTCTTCCTCCATCACATGTTCTTGGCTCATTTTTGGCTCCTTCATCATAGATTAATTGTCTATATATGTGTGGATTTATTTCTGGGCTCTTTCAGTTCTGTTCCACTGATTTGTGTGTCTGTTTTTGTACCAATACCATACTGTTTTGATTGCTATAGCTTTGTTATATCATTTTAAATCAGAAAATATGATGTTTTTGGCTTTCTTCTTTCTCAAGATTGCTTTGGCCTTTTGGAATTTTTTTGTGGTTCCATACAAAGTTTAGAACTATTTGTGCTAGGGACACCTGGGTGGCTCAGTCAGTTAAGTGTGCAACTTTAGCTCAGGTCATGATCCTGTGGTTTCAGTTCGAGCCCTGCATTGGGCTCTGTGCTGACAGCTCAGAGCCTGGAGCCTGCTTCGGATTCTGTAGACATAGAATCTCTCTCTCTGTTCTGCCCCTCCCATGCTCATGCTCTGTCTCTTTCTCTCGAAAATAAATAAACCTTTAAGAAAATTAAAACCAGAACTATTTGTCTTAGTTCTATGAAGTATGCCATTGGAATTAGGGAATGCATTGAATCTGTGGATTGCTTTTAGAATGGATATTTTAACAATGTTAATTCTTCCAATCTATCATTGCGAAATATCTTTCCACCTATTTGTGTCTTTCCCAGTTTGTTTCATCTATGTCATATTTTCATTTTTATAGGTCTTTCACCTTGGTTAAATTTATCCTTCAGTATTCAGTAGTCTTATCAATGGAGTTATGAATGGAATTGTTCCCTTAATTTCTCTGACATTTTGTTATTAGTGTATAGTTTGCCATAGATTTCTGTATAATTGATTTTGTATCCTGCAACTTTAATGAGTAATTTATCAGTTCTAACAACGTTGCGGTGGATTCTTTAATGTTTTCCGTATATAGTATCATGTTGTGCAAATAGTGACAGTTTTACTTCTTCCTTACTGACTTGGATGCGTGCCATTTCTTTTCCTTGTCTAATCCCTGTGACTGGGACTTCCATACTCTGTTGAATAAAAGTGGGGACAGTGGGCATCTTTGTCTTGTTCCTGAACTTAGAAGAGAACCTTTTAACTTTTCACTATTGAATATGATGTTAGATATAGGAATGTCATCTATGGCCTTTATTATGTTGAGGTGCATTCCTTCTGTGTCTACTTGTTGAGAGTTTTTATAGTAAATGGATATTGAATTTTGTCAAAGGCTTTTTCTGCATCTATTGAAATGATCATATGATTTTTGTCTTTCTTTTTTTAAGATTTTAAAGTAGGCTTCATACCCAGCATGGAGCCCAATGTGGGGCTTGCACTCATGACCCTGAGATCAAAACCTGTGCTGAGATCAAGAGTCAGGCCCTTAACTGACTGAGCCACCCAGGTGCCCCATGATTTTTAATTTTTTTTTTCAAGAGTAGTCTCTACACTATATGTGGGGCTTGAACTTATAACTCCAAGATCAGGTGCAGCATGCTTTTCCTACTGAGCCAGCCAGGAGCCACTGTCTTTCATTGTTCAAATGTGATGTATCGCATTGATTTTGTTATTGTTGAACCATCATAATTGAATTGCAGGACTGAATTCGACTTGATTGATTTTACATTTTAATGGTGTCCTCGTCTGGTTTTGATATCAGGGTAATGTTGGTCTTGTAAAATCTGTTTAGAAGCTTTCCCTTCTTTTGGGAAAGAGTTTGAGAAGGTTGGGTATTGAATGTTTTTTGAATGTTTGGTAGAGTTTGCCAGTAAAGCTATCTGACCCTAGACTTTTGTTTTGGTTTGTTCTTGTTTTTGTTTTTTGGGAGGTTTTTAATTACTCTTTCAAACACCTGAATTGATCTATTCAGGTTTTCTATTTTTTCATGACTCAGTCTTGGAAGATTGTATGTTTTCAAGAACTGGTTCATTTATTTTAGCTTTCCTGGCTTGTTGGCATATAATTGTTGTATATTTTTCAATTCTTTGTATTTTTGTGGTAACACTTGTAACTTCTCTTTCATTTCTGACTTTGAGTGCTCTACTTTTTTTCCCCCTTGGTTAGTCTAGCTAAGAGTTTATCAGTTTTGTTTCTCTTCCCAAATAACCAGCTCTTATTTTCATTGATCTTTTCTATTATCTTTTTAGTATTTTTTTCATTTATTTCTTCTCTGATCTTTATTATTTCTTTCCTTTTACTAATTTTGGACATTGTTTGTTTTCCTTTCTGGCCTAAGTATAAAGTTAGGTTGTTTATTTCAGATCTTGTTTCTTGATATAAGCCTGTATTAACTTCCTTCTTAGAACCATATTTGCTGCATTGTGTAGATTTCAATGTATTGTATTGCTGTTTCCATTTGTCTTTAGCTATTTTTTGTTTCTTTGATTTCTTCAATGACCCATTTTTCAGTAGCATGTTGTGTAATCTCTACATTTTTTGTGGTTCTTTCCTTTTTTTTTCTCGTAACTAATTTCTAGTTTCATACTATTGTGGTTGGAAGATGCCTGATAGGATTTCAACCTTAAGTTTATGGAGACTTGTTTTGTGACCCCACATGTGATCTGTTCTAGAGAATGTTCCATGTGCACTCTCACTTTTGCTTGTACACAGAATGTGTATTCCGCTGCTTTTGGGTGGAATGTTCTTTATATATCTATTAACTCTATCTGGTCTAAAGTATTGTTTAAGTCTGGTGTTTCCTTATTGATTTTTTTTTGTCCTGATAATCTATCCATTGGTGAGAATGGGGTGTTAAAATCTACTGTTATTGATTTCTTTCAACTTCTTTATTTAAGTCCATTAATATCTGCTTTGTATGTTTTTGTGCTTCTATTTTGTCTGTTATTATAGTTTTGGTTTTAAAGTTGATTTTTAAAAATGTTTTATTTATTTCTGAGAGAGAGAGAGAGAGACAGTGCAAGCAGGGGAAGGTCAGAGAGAGAGGGAGACACAGAATCTGAAACAGGCTCCAGGCTCTGAGCTGTCAACACAGAGCCTGACGTGGGGCTCAAACCCATGAACCGTGAGATCATGACCTGAGCTGAAGTCGGCTGCCCAACAGACTGAGCCACCCAGGTGCCTGTTTGTTTGTTTTTAATATATCATCCCATTCCTTCTGGCGAATAAACTTTCTGCTGAAAAATCTTATGGTCTTATAGGGTTTCCCTTATATAACAGTTATTTTACTCTTTCTGCCTTTAGGATTCTCTCTTTATCCTTTACTTTTACTATTTTGATTATAGTCTGTCTTGATACAGATTTCCTTCAGTTCATCTTATATGGATATTCTTGGGATTCCTGGACCTGGATAGCTGATTCCTTCCCCAGATAAGGGAAGTTTTTAGCCATTATTTCTTCAAATAATTTTTCTGGCCCCTTTCCTCCCTTTTCTTCTTCTGGGATCCCTAAATGCAAATGTTATTCTGCTTAACATTGTTCGAAAGGTCCTTTAAGGTAGCTTCACTTTTCTTAAATCTTGTTTAATTTTGCTGTTCTGTTAGGGTAAGTTCCATTGCTTTGTCTTTCTACTCACTGATTCATTATTCTACTTCATCCAGTCTGCTATCGAACCCCTCTAGTATATTTTTCAGTGCAGTTATAATTTGTTTGTACTTTTTAATATTTATCTCTTTGTTAAAGTTTTCCCTGTATTCATACATTCTTCTCCTGAGTTCAGTGAATACCTTGATGAGCATTACTTTGAAATTATAGGCTACTTAACTCAGTTTTGTTCTTATTCTGAGATTTTGTCTTATTTTTTTGTTTGGATCATATTCCTCTGTCTTCACATTTTACCTATGTCTTTGTATTAGGCAAGTCATATACTATTGTTAGCATAACCTTATGTAGGAGATATTTCGTGTAACTCAGAAGCACAGTGTTGCCTGGTCACCAGAGTCAGTGCTCAAGGGGTGAACTCTGTGTACCTTTTTGAAGTGCTGTGGTCATAGCTGTGGTGCTTAGGTCAGTGGGGGTTATATTTGGGTTGACAATGGGATGCAAGTGTGATTGCAGTGCATTTGTGGGTTGGGATGGTCCCTAGTACAGTTGTGGTGGGTATCTGGGACTGCTTCAGTTGGTGTGGGGTTCTCAGTGGAGCATGCCTACTGGCACTAGCAGGTTAGAGGGAAGAATCCAAAATGGCTTCTGTTAGTGCCAGTATTCGTAAAATAGACTGAGATCATAAAAATGGCTTCTGCCAATGTCTCAGTCCCCAGAGAGAGTCCCTGCTGTTTCCTGCCTCTCTAGCAGAGGCTTTAAGTTTAGGAAATAGGTCTCCCATACCTGTGGTCTATGCACTTTATAAATTGATGTTTTTGTTATGTTTACTGGATTGAATGAATCTGTGCATTAGCCTTTTAAGAGCAGGTTTTGGGTTCCCTACAGTTTAATAGTTTTCTTGAATGTAATATCTCTTGATTTTCAAAGCCCAGTGTATTTGGGGTTAGTCTCTCCTATGTAGAATCTAAGGGTTGGGGTGCTTTGTGTGGATCTTAGCATTATGTTGCTCACAGAAGAGGTTCATACTTTTGATACCACTCCCAATTGTGACTGCCCCAGCTGGGATGTGGTGTCATTTCCAGTGAGTGTGGTGTCTCTTTCTCCATTTTCCCTCTTGATACTGTCCTTTTATCCTTTGTTATGAAGGCTCTGTTCATTAAATTTTCAAGTCCGTTTTAGTGGGAATTATTCTGTATTTAGTTGTAGATTTGTTGTGTCCATAGGGGGAGATGAAGTGAGAATCTTGCTATTCTGCCATGTTTAATCTGGCTCCAGGATATTTATTCTTAATCTCAGTGGTATCAGGATATATAGAAAGCTCTACAAAAGTAGCTTTCTGTAGAAATGAATGTTGTTTGGGAGATAAATTATTTCTCTAAGAGAATCAAAGAAAAAGTTGACATGTTTTTTCAAAGAGAAGAGATAAGATTATATCAGTTACAGAAAGAGAGATAAAATGAAAGGTCAGTTGTGTTTGAAATAAAATGAGCTGTCATCCAAGAGACTTCATGACACTTATTGAGTCCATGTTTCCATCTGTGTCAATTTTTCCTTTTAACACCATGATTCTCCAAGGGAAAAACAGAAGATAATAATGGTTAAGTAATAAGTCCTGTCAGGTTATAAATGTGTTTATTAGTTTGTTAAATTAATTTAGGTAAAATGTTTTGTGCTGGTATTAAAAACATTCCTAATGGGATTTATTAATATGTTAACTTGCAATAAGAAAGCCCTTTGGAATAACAAAATATGTGAAAAATAGTGTTTTATTTTAAGGCTAAACTCAAACAAACTACAGGTATCCTATTTTAGTTTCCAATAAATTAACTTAAACCCAGCAAGTGAGATAATATGTATAAAATACTCAGGGCAAATTATTGACACATACACTGTGGTTGTTGTTTTCTTATTATTCACATAGTGAGCGCTCTGATATATGTTTCATAAAAATCACAGAGCTGGAGCTTATGACTAAGATTTCACTTTATTTTGGGAAGGGTTGAACACTAGTAGACCATCCTTCTAAACACAGAAATCTAAGTCTCCTTCTAAAAAAAACCCCAAGTTCTTCAGCAATTTTTTTTGTAGTCATTTCAGTTAATGGAGTATTTTCTTTGTTCTTCCTATTACCTACATTTAGATTTTTATATTGGTGCCTTATTGTTTTATTTGCATGTTTACTCCTAACCAGGAGTGATGGTGGTGGGGTAAGATGAGATCTAGTCTAGGTTGCTACTTTTTTTTTTTTTTTTTAAGGAGTTCTACTGTGAGAGACTATGACCTAAGAGATACTTAATTTTTATTTTATAGAATCTGTGGCTTCAGTTTAGCCTCTTTAAAAATATATGCATTGAAGACAGAAAAATTACTAGGACGTTCAATTTAAATAATAAAATAAAATGTTCCTATTAGTAAATAGTAGTACACCTTTTAGGATCTTTTTTTGTTATAATGAAATATTAGTTTCTAGTGACATGTCTTATAATTGCCTTTGTTGTGCAGCTCTTATAATCCTTAAAATCTGGAATCATGTTATTGTATGGCATGTCAGGTAATTTCTCATTGCAAAAAATACTTTATACTCCTGCTTTCAGTAGTAAAACCACTTTTGTAAAATAAACGCTTGTTGAAGAGACTGCCATTCTGTATATTATTATGTGATCCATTCATGAAGGAGAAATAAAATTAGCCACTATAAATGCATATGTGTTTTATTTAAGATTCTGAGAGAAACGTAATTCTTTGTTACTTAAAAACCCAAGTTATTTGGACTGCTTTGCATCTAATTTCCCTATGTTGTCTTTGGAAAAGATGTACCAAGTATATGTCATTGAACTATATTTTACTTTTCAGTGTCTATCAAGGAAGAAAAATGGTTGTGATGGTTGAATATCTTTATGATGTTGGACTAGTTGTTCATAACATACAAGGCAATTACTGGCAGCCAAGCATCTCTAAGGGCAATAGAGTGTATCCTGGAAGTCAGAGTGAGACTAGACTGTACTTGGTTTTCTTAAGACAAAGTTATTCAAGACTATTTAAAAGGTTTTTTTTTTTAAATACAAAATGGTCTTTTGTAAATGGAGGTGCTTCTTTCTAGGTATGCAGTTGTTACTTGAATACTCAAATATTTAATCGCATAGTTGCTATGTTATAAAGTTGTATGTGCCTAGAAACACTATAGGTCACCCTGTTTCCTGTAGGATTTTTCTGCTTTAGTGAACTGAATCAGACCAACTATCTTTTTTCTTTTTTCCTTTTTTGTCTTCTTTAGCTTAAGGACTGGAATAAAGACTAGTTGGTCCTAAATGTCTTTCCATTTGGTCTTCTCTTGCATATGCATCAGAATTCTTAAGTGAATGAGTTATTAAACAATTTTAGTTATACCTTACATCCAAATTAAGATATCTAAAACCCAGTCACCTCAGGACCCAAGCTTCCTAAGATATACTTACCTTGTAAGTGTGGGAGCTATGAGATCATGACCTGAGGTGAAATCAAGAGTCAGATGCTTAACCAACTGAGCCACCCTGGTGCCCTCCAGTTGTCTTTTTTTTTTTTTTTTTTTTTTTAAATAATTCATTCTCTAACTTAACCAGTAGTATCATTTGACATTTAATAATTCTGTCTGAGTTAGAAATAAACACTGATGGTGTCTGGTTGATAAATATAATAAATTAGAGTTCAGAATCCTACTCATTTTTGAAAATTCCTTTTCCCTTTGTTTCTATAATGTTTGCTACCTCTGCTATGCTCCATATACATTCCTTCCTGATTTTTCGTCTATATTTCTTCTACTGTTTTGCTCTTCTTGCAGATGTTTTTAAGTTTATTTATTTATTTTGAGAGAGAGAGTACAAGCAGGGGAGGAGCAGAGACAGAGAGGGAGAGAATCCCAAGCAAGCTCCACACTGTGAGTGCAGAGCCTGATGCAGGGCTCAGTCTCATGAACCATGAGATCATGACCTGAGGTGGATGCTTAAGCAACTGAACCACCTAGGTGGCCCTCTTGGCAAAAATTTTAAATGTCTCTCTTGGTGCTTCTGGTTCATGCTGCCTTTTTCCTACTGTGTACTGCCTACAAAGCCTTCAGTGAGTACACATAGGGTGATGGGTTCCCAAGATTTTCCCGAGCTGTCTGCTCTTCTAGAAATCCTCATTTGGATACTCAAAATGTCTCAAAGGGGATTCATCATGATGTTCTTGTTCCACAAACCTCTGTCTCCTCTTCTTTCTGTATTCTATTTCTTAGTGAAGAGCATCATTTCCTCCTATTTCCTAGGCATTTTCCTTGACGGCAAGTGTGGAAACAGATAGGATTTGTGAGAAAAATGTGAGCCAGTTTCTCTAAAGTGGCATTTGTATATTGTGAATGTAATAGGGAAGGTCTGGTGTTGAAGAGAAGAAAAGCAGGCATTCTGACCCCAAAGTGTGGAAAATCAGATTATGAAGTAAAACAAGTAGGGTTTTGGGGGCAATATTGAATATCCATTTGACTTTTTTTAAATACAAGGATAGGCAGATCAAGGGAGTGACATAGAAAGAGTAGTAATAGACCTAATCAAATAAACTACTGTATCATAAAGGTACCCTTTCAAATTAGTAGAAAGAAATGAATTATTCAAGAAAAGATGTTGGAGCAACAGGCAACTACTTGGAAAAAGAATAATGTTGGTTTATTCCTTTTGACATGAACCAAAATAAACTCCAGATGGATTATAGATATATGTTCAGATATTGAAAACAAATTTATTACACATGTCAACTTAGCCCAGAAAACTAGAAGGCTGTATAGTTTTCACAAATTTAGGTACATTTCAGGAACAGATATGAAGCATTTTAAAGTATAAATTCAGACTTCTGTTTTACATTTCAAATTCTTAATATTTATTTTTTTTCTAATATTATTTTACCCATTATACTAAGTACGTAGATGGGGGAAAGCCACTGGGTTAAACCAGTATAGATATTTCTATTTTCCTGTTCCTGAAATTATTCTACCTAGATATGAAGACATTGGCTGTAATTAGGTAGTCCTGAAAATTTCCCAGATTCTAGTAGGACAAAAACTAGTGATTACTAAGAGAATCAATGAGCAGTTATGCAATCCTTTAGGGAATGAAGAGAGGAGTGAATGGGATGTGTTCTATTTTTTAAAAATAGTTTTAAATATTTCTGAGAGAGAGAGAGACAGTGTGAACACGGGAGGGTCAGAGAGAGAGAGGGAGACACAGAATCTGAAATAGGCTCCGGGCTCTGAGCTAGCTGTCAGCAGAGAGCCCGATGCGGGGCTCGAACCCACAAACCATGAGATCATGACCTGAGCTGAAGTCGGAGGCTTAACCGACTGAGTCACCCAGGTTCCCCGAATGGGATGTGTTCTAAGGGTATTTATGGGACACCTGAGTAGCTTAGTTGGTTGAGTGTCTGACTCTTGATGTTAGCTCTGGTCTTGATTTCACGGTCATGAGTTCAAGCCCTGCAATGGGCTCTGTGCTTGGGCATGAAGCCTGCTTTAAAAGCATAATTTATGTTTTAGGATAATTTGGGAAAAAATATATTGCTTATAATCAACTTGAATATCAGGAGAAGTCTTGACTCAGGTGTTTCTCAGTGTTTCAGTTATATTCTTACATTATCGTATTGCATAATCTTCAAGAACAGATACCATTTACTGTGTAGCAAAAATACATGAATGACATAGAGTAGTGAGATTGATCACCTGAAATATTCAAGTATAAGTTTGATTGTGTCATGACTGTCTTTAATCTGTTCAATTCATTCACACCACAAATGACTATTGAACAACTACCGCACGCCCCTCTCCCTGAGTGCTAAGTATACAAGCCATAATATTTTACCTCAAAGAACTTACATTAAAAGCCAAAGATGGTGTAGTTTAGTAAGTGCTGTAATAGGAATAAAAGGTATGGGACCACTAACCCAGAACTGGTGAGTAAAAGAAGGCTTCCCTGAGGAGGTGATGCCAGAGTTAAATCATAAAGATTGACAGCAAGTATCAGCCAAAAGCAGATGTGGGTGGAGTGGAATGGAAAGGCATTTTCAGGTAGATGAAAAATATGTATACAGGGCTACCTGGGTGGCTCAGTCAGTTAAGCATCTGACTCTTGATTTCTGCTCAGTCCATGATGTCATGGCTCGTTAAGATCGAGCCCTGGGTGGGGCTCTGTGCTGACAGCGTGGAGCCTGCGTGGGATTCCCTCTCTGTCACTCTCTCTCTGCTCCTCCCCCATTCTCTCTCTCTCAAACATTAAAAAAAAAAAGTTGTATACATATCTGAGGCAGGAGAATATGGAGTATTTAGGGAACTAAGAGTGGCTTAATGGGGCTGGACAATAATATACAATGCTAGGAAGTGGAAAGAGAGGGGGATAAAGGTTCTGGATCATAAAGAAGCCATATGTAGCATGATAAATTCATAACTTTGTCATTAGGGCGATTTGAAGCAGTTGACGTGAGACTATCATACAGCCACTTAAAATTTTTTTTCTCTCCGTTTCCCGTTAATACCGCACAGTATTTTTATTCAGTTGTAAAATGACTTCAAGAGCAGTCACAGGGAACATTACTGACAGACTTCAGGGTATAAAAATATCACTTGTAAGAGTGGCTAGCTGAGGGTTCTTTTTTTTTTTTTTTTTACACAAGCATTTTTAAAAAGTTTTCAAGTTTACAGCGTCATTGACTTTGTTTAACATCAGGATTACAATCAGAGCCATGAAAAACGTTTCATTTTGCGGGGATGGGTGACTGCAGCATGAATGCGATAAGGCAGTAGCAGTCGTTTCTCAGACGAGAGTAGACGTCAGAACCCCGCAGAGGGCTTGTCAGGCACAGCATGCTGGTCTCAGCCCAGAAGCTGTGATTCAGCAGGTCTAAAGCGGGGCCTGGGAACCTGCATTTACAACAGGCTCCTAGGGGATGCTCTTGCTGCCGCTGCTGGTCCCACACCACACTTGGAGACCCACTGTGTACAGGAAGTGAGCATTCGTCTACAGCACCAGCGGCTGCCCTCTGGGCAGCACATGACACACGCCTCATGGCAGCCTCCAGAGGCAGTTGGTTTGTCCCAGGCTTTTCTAAGGGATGATTTAACCTAATCAGAAAACGTCCCACATTTTGGCAAACCTTAGAGTCACACCTGTCAGACAAAGACTCTGACTTTCAGGCACCTATAACTGAAAACAACTGGGTGATTCTCATCCCCACACCAGACACGCGTGTCGCGTCTGGCCCACTGAATTGCCTTTCCTTCCCTCCTTTACCATTTGCTCTATTCTCTGGGCCTCCTAGTTTCTCACTTAGAGGCTCTTCCATAAGTCAGTCTTTTCTCTGAATGGCACCTCCACTCTCACATTAACTGAATTCCATTTACGTGAAGTTTGTTTCTTCTCCCTCACATCATATATCCTGGCTTGCAATTCCCACCCATACTGTCTCTTTTCTCCCACGGTCCCTGTCTCCTTGAACCCTCAAACCATGAGGTTATACCAGCGGCCTCACTAACACCCTCTAGCTCTGTTATTCACCCATAACTGTGATTTTTTGCTTCAGTCATTTTCAGCTCTATCGTCCTACATTCTGGTCTACTATCTCCTTAAATTCCTCACCTTTCTCCACCTCAGCCAGCCCCTGGCATGATTACATTGGCAGCCTTATCACCCATGATTGTACAGTCTCCAATATCTCAATTTCAACAAGTTTGCTCTCAGAATACTGCTCCCTTTCTCTAGGAGCAGGATTTCAGCGTCATGAACCCTCTAACACATTTACCCAGTCTACTTTCTCACCGTCCATCACCACTGTCTTGCTGCCTTTATCATATCATTCCTTATTACAAACACTCTCAACTCTCTTGCTCCTCTTTCCCTCAAAAAACATTTAGCTAGTCTTTTGTGAGAATGCTTATTGTTGCTTAACTCGTTTGACCAAAAAGGGAAATTCTTTGTGTCTTACAGATTGGAAGTATGGCAGTTCAGAACAGTTGGATTAGAGGTTCAAAAATGATCAACTGGCTTCTATGTCTCCATCTCTTTGCTCTGTTTTTTTCTATCAGAGTATTATTCCTAGGCAGTGAGAATGACTCCCCAGTAGCACTAGGCTTCAGTAACCTTTAAAATCAGCGGCTTTAAATGAGAAAGAATGAAATCTGGCCGTGTGTAGCAACATGGATGGACCTTGAGGGTGTTATGCTGAGCGAAATAACTCAGGCAGAGAAGGACAAATATATGTTTGCACGTATAGGAGGATTAGGAGGAATTTAACGGAGGACTGTGGGGGAGAAGAAGGGGGGAAATGGTGGGGAAAGGGAGAGAGGCAAACCATGAGAGACTCTTGAATGCTGAGAACAAACTGAGGACTGATGGGTGTGGGGGGGAGGGAGGGTGATGGGCATGGAGGAGGGCACTTGTGGGGATGAGCACTGGGTGTTATATGGAAACCAATTTGACAATAAACTATTTGTTAAAAAATAAAGTAAAATAAAATAATAAAATAAAATCAGCGGCCTTAGCAGAAAGGAGATCTCTATTATCACCTCTAAATCACTTGGCTCTATTTGCACTCTATGCCCATCTCTACATCAATCACATGGACAGTGATTTGTTAATAAGAGTTCAGTCTTTGAAGTCATATGGGCCTAGGTTCAAACTTCAATTCTGCTTCATGCTAGATTTATGACTTTAAGGAAATAACCTTTCTAAACCTCAGTTTACTAAATCCTAAAAAGAAAAAAAATAGGGGTAATGATAAGATGGGTATAACAATAATATTGTTCTCAGGATTATTGAGAGGATTAATTGAGATAATGTACTGGGTATTATGTGTGGCACACAATAAATATTCAATGAAGTGTTAAATCTCATAATCTGTTTAAATATGAGATTTGAGGATGCTCCTTCAATTTTAACACATATCTTAAAGTTTCATTTTTCCTATTTATTTCTATAATAACACAGGAACTTAAGAATCATTGTGTAAAGTTTTCCAAAAGCCTTTGGTGGCATTTTAAGGTTTATTAATAAACTTATAGGTAAATTGGGTGAACCCATGGATTCCTCAGAAACACGATGCTTATGTAACAAGGAAAGAAACCATATCCCTTGTTAAATTTAGAAGAGCTTTTACATTTCTCTATATATTTATAGATATAGAAAAATGTTAGTTTTTGGTTGTCTTTGAAAATGGCATTGACTTTTCAACTTGTTTTTAACTGATTTTTGCTGGTATATTAATGAGCTATTGTTTTTTGAATATGCATTTTGTAAATTACCACCTTTCTGAATTTTCTTAGTTCTATGAAGTTTTCTATTATGTTGATGGATTATCACGTAGCTCATCTTGTGCACAGATGATTTTCCCTCTTCTATTTTATAACATAAAGTTTCAATTTGTTTTCTTATTGATTAGATTAGAACTATAAGAACATTTCATTAGATGGCAAATTCTATTAGTGCAGGAATAATACGGTGGTTACCTTTTTAACTTGTTTCTAACTTTGAGTACAGGGTACGAACATAAATGTTTACCCAAATATGCTTTTGGCACCTATTGGAAAGAATATACAATTTTCTCCTTTAAATTATTGATGTGGTAAGTTATTTTAATCAGTTCACAAAAGATGAATTATTTTTAAGTTTCCAGAATAATGCATACCTAATTAGGTATTTGGCTCACAGGACATAAAGCTGGTTTTAATTTGATAATATTTTAATTAGGATTTTTAAAATTTGTATTCAAAACTAAGATTGGTGTGTGGAATTTTGATTTTGTTTCCTCTGTCATATTTAATATCAAGGTAATTTTAGTCATACACAATAATTAGGGGGGTGTTCCATATTCTTCCGCTCCCTTGAATAGCTAAACAATGTAAGAGTTACATCTTCATTAAAAGTCTTATGGGATAAAACAACTCTCTGTGTCAAAGACTATTATCATGTCAATTTTAAAAATTTTAAGTTTTATTAACTTCAAGTATATGTTACCTTTCAATTTTTATTTCTTCCCAATTAAATTTGGTATATTAAAAAATTTCAATTTATGAAGATTTCGATTTTATTATGAGTTTTAAATTGAATCTCTCATTTTGAAAAAATGATAATTTATGTAACAAATTTTCTTTTATTTATTTTAGAGACAGAGAGAGAGAGAGGGTGTGTGTGCTTGCATGCACAAGTTGGGGAGGAGCCGAGAGAGACACACAGAATGTAAAGCAGGCTCTAGGCTCTGAGCCTTTAGTGCAGAGCCCTATGCGGGGCTTGAACTTGCAAATGGTGAGATCATTACCTGAGCCGAAGTCGGGCACTTCCCAACTGAGCCCCCAGATGCCCCAACAATTTTCATTTATTTATGTTTTGACAGAGGTGTTGTATTTTACTTTTCTTCCAATGATTTCAACCCTTATATTTACTTATCATTTCTATTCTTTTCCTACTTTTTCTAATAGATTATTTTATGCATTTATCCTTTAAAAATCCTTTTACTCTTTTTGTTTTCTTTCTTCAGTTATTTTTTTTTCTGTTAAAATATTTTAAATCTTGTAAAAATTTTGATCAGGTTAGAAGTTTCGCTGCATCTAGGGGCACGAGGGTGGCTCAGTCTGTTTAGCATCTGACTTAAGCTTAGGTCACGATCTCACTTGGGTTCACACCCTGAGTCTGGCTCTGTGCTGACAGCTCAGAGCCTGGAGCCTCCTTTGGATTCTGTGTTTTCCTCTCTGTCTGCCCCTCCCCTGCTCAAGCTCTGTCTCTCTCTCTCTCTCTGTTTTTCAAAAATAAACAAACATTGAAAAAATTTTAAAAAATTGGCTGCATCCCTTAGTTTTTTATATTGTAACTCTTGGCTTTTTCCCTCTGACGTATATAGATCACATTTTAAATTGTGTACAGATTTTGGTTAACCATTTATAAGTGTTAATTTTCGGTTGAACTCATCCGTTATGACAAAAACTGTAAACAGGCCTAACTGTATACTTTTAGCTGTGTATATATGCATTTGCATGTGTATATTTTTGTAAATCTGTGTATAGTTTGTGTGTTTACTTTTACCCCTCTTAACTCATTGCTTAGTCTAAATCTTGTAGGTAGAAAATACAGTAATCAGATGGTGTGAATAAGAAACTACTCTAGGTGTGTAGAGCAAAACAGTTATTTGGTTTTAACTCCCCCTTCCCCCTTTCTTTTGTATAACAGATCGACTCCCAAAGGAATTAATCAGTTTTGGGTGTTGTGATATATGTTAGGGTTTCATAATCTCTGAACAAAAGAGATCAAGGAGTGACTTTATCTGTTGGTATTCAGATACATTTTATTTCAAAAATAAGTACTGAGGAATTGCTGTAGATCCTTAGGAAAACACTCACATGTAACTACCCATCACAGCCTTATATGAAACATTTTTCAAGGTCATTTCTGCCATAAACCAACATTATGCTATTTAACCCAGGAATTATTTTAGTCTTTGATTAATGGGCATATGTTTGGTATGTAATATAATTTTATGAATGCTAAATCAAATTGGAACTTAATTAGGTTGATTTAATGCCTTGGGAAAAAGCTTAAAAGGTCCCCCCCCCATGTGTTGCTATTTTTTCTTTTTTAAAAAAGCCTTTTACTTATTAATTTGCAGTCTTTCTTTTAATGATGGTTCCCCTTAATTGGAGGTTTATCTGAATGGACTATAATGTAGCCCATTTTCTGTAATAATCCCTGCTATACTGATTTATTTTTTAAAAAATTTTTAATGTTTTTATTTATTTCTGAGAGAGAGAGAGTGAGCGAGCGCATGAGCAGGTGAGGGTCAGACAGAGAGGGAGACACAGAATCCAAAGCAGGCTGCAGGCTCTGAAATAGCTGTCAGCACAGAGCCTGATGTGGGGCTCAAACCCATGAACCCTGAGATCATGACCGGAGCAGAAGTCGGACACTTAATCTTTTGAACCACCCAGATGTCCCTCTGCTATCCTGATTTAAAGACACATTATTGTTTTCTTTTCCACATCAATTCCATGAATCCTTACCGACTACACCCAAGTGCAAGGTACTATACTAGACACTAGACAAATCAGTGGCGGGTAAAAACAGCGTGCATGCTTTCAGACTTCCAGTCCATGCTACAGGAAGCACGTGTTGATATGTGAACAGACAGTAAATGGCCTGGGAAGACGGGGAAGGGTTGTAGACCCAGTGGTTCTTCTGAGATTGAAAGTTGAGCAAGGGTTTGCTAGGAAGTTGAGAGAAGATCCTTCTAGGCAGGGAGAGGAGCACAGGCAGGTGCCCTGAGAAGCAATGAAACAGGGTACATATAAAGAACGAAAAAAAGTCTAATGTGGTTTGGATCTTAAAAACCAGGAGGAGAGGAGTTGAGAGGGCGGAGAGGGAGATCGTGTCTGCCTTCTGCAGGGACTTATATTGTAGGACAAGATTTGTTCTCCAAGTGCAACGTGAAGCCGAAGAAGTGCTTCAAACGGGTGATGAATTCTGATTTAAATTTATTATTTCATTTAATGAATATTCATCAAGTGCCTACTAGCTGTCCGACATTGCTCTAGGCGCCAGAGATATACCTCGAGATAAAACAGTAAAAAAACTATCCTCTTGCAGCTTATAATTTGATGCAGGTTTAATAGGTCAGAGATGTCCTCACAGAGGAAGTGACATGTAAGCAAGAATCCACAGAAAGCGAGGAGATTCAGGAAGGGAATTAATGATGTCCTGTGAATGCAAATCGACTTGATGAAACGACTGTAGTTGTCCTGAATGGATACCGCTGCTCAGAAGACATTGAAGAGTTTCCTCCCAGTACATTCGCGTGCTCCCTCTTTATACATGTACATATATGCACGCACACGTGCACACATAAGATGTGCCCACATGTTCTCACACACAATACCATGTGTGCATATGGAATAAACAAGAAATGGAGAGTGTGAGAATAAATTAGTGTTGGAAAGAGATTATTGGAGGTTTTTTTGTTTTTGTTTTGTGTGTGTGTGTGTTTGTTTTACTTAAATGGGAGCGACTGTGGCATGTTTAGAAGCCAATGAGATTGAACTGAGTGGAGATGTTGAATATACAAATGAAAGAAGGGAAGATTAATAATAGTGGAAAGAGCAACTCTAACTTAGCAAATACTGTGAATTTTTGTGGAGGCACAATATATAGATGCAGTCTCTTCAGTAATCAGAGTCGTAAATTTATTTCTTGTTATCACTTTAAATGTAGTTTTCCAGTATCAACAAATCTCTATTTAACTCTATTTAATGTTGTTTTTTAAGGAAAATGGCATTATCTCCTCTTAGTGGAGTATTTGACTTCAATCATTCACTGTCTCAATCTTGCTTCACCAAAGATAAATGACATCTACATATTGCATACCTTTGCAGTGCATGATGGTTTATAAATAGCCAAATTTTAGGAGCTAATATTAAGTACCTGTGTGGAATTTAATCAACCATTAATCTCTTTCTCACTTCTGGGTTATTTATCACCTTTATGTCAAGGGACCAGGAAAAATTATCCAAACATTGTTTAGTACAATAATCATTAATTAGTTAACACTTACTGAGAGAGGCTTTTAACCTGTTTTTCCCCCAAGGATTATTCTAATGTCAGAGTAGAATAAAAAAAATATCTATAGCCACCCTTACCTCTTCCAGGCTTCACATTTATTATAAGTCAATTAGCTCTTTACTAGAAGCAAGGAGAAGAAGGGCTGGTGCAGGAGGCTCTGTAGCAGCAGCAGCAGCAGCAGCAGAGCAGCTGAAAAGGAAAACAGCTCCTAGGAAAATCCTTCCCCATTTCTCTTTAATAGTTTTAAGATTTTGACATGACTAATGATGCAATTTTGTTTATTCTCTGCTGCTTTTTGTGAAACTCTTTGTTGACACACAGTTACTATATATAGATTAGGGCAAATTAGCCTTACCTTACATTTTTACAATTTTCAGAATACTATTTACTCTTAAAAGTAGACTCCAAAGCACACGCTGTGTGTCATGGAGAGAGTGAATCCTGGCCAAATGGGGAGATTTCAAAACTAATCAACACTAGCATTCTCTGCTGGTACAAACAACCATGAATGCCAGGGATTTGAGTATGTTTTTCTCACATCTAATATAACTTTCAAATTGATTTTTCTTTTAATAATTTGTTTCCTGACTGATCCATATGAATCCCTCTTATTAAGAAAAATGAATTATCCAGGATTCACTGAAGAACCAAATAACTCCTTGCTAATCATTCAGGGAAATGTTGCAAACTTAAGCAATTTTCGTTATAGGTATTGAACCCACTACTTCCTGTAGGCAAACTCTAAAATACAGATAGGGCCCAATAAGGCATCTTTATGAGCTGAAAGGATGGTCAAGTTGCATGTGTCCAAGAATTATGATTTGCTACCCACTTGCTCACCAACAAGAAGAGCTCCAGATAGAGTAGCACGTGAATAAACAAGATACTTGTTTCTTTCAGTAGAAAATAATTTACCATCAACGCCCAGTTCGTTTTAGACTAGGTAAATATAGCTTTGTGATTTATTGCCTGAGACATTTTCTTCTTCATTGTAAAGCCTCGTGTCAAAAGAAGTGATTTTGGAGGGTTGGAGACCTTTGATAAATTACCTGCAATTCTGGCAGTTTGAGCTGAATATTGATTTCTCTATTCCTCTTTCAAGAAGAACATTTGTATTTGTTTATTCCTTTTTTAAAAAAACTTTAGAATAGCTCTCACTCGCTTGCTTTCTTCTTATCATAGTTTAGGGATTTGGCTTGCATCTGTGAATAAGCTGGCACATCTTCAGAAATTGTCTGATTAAAAACACCACTAATAAAGTTTCATTAAATTTTAATTACTATGACTAGTGAAACATATACATCTGTCTTACTGGGGATATTCTCCCATAGTTGAGAGTTACAATAATAGCCTCTATTTAAGATCAATCACCTGAATGTTTTCTAAGGCTTTGCACATGTTGGAAGTTAATTTTCTTTCTTAGGAGGCCATATTCATTCTTGTAAGCTAAACAAAGGAGTTTTATGCCTTAAGCTTAGATGGTTTACCACTGTCCACTTGTTCTTCAGTAAGAATCCTATAAAACCATTAAATCGTATTTTTCTCTGAGTCTAAAATTCAATGCATGCCTAATATATAAAACTTAAAATAATTAAATACTTAAAATGTATTACCCCACTAATGTGGGACATAATATTTTAGTGTGCTCTGTTTAATATTTTATATTGTAAATATTTGTATGTTACATTTATATATAATTATGAATATGTATATATAACTATGCATTGTAAATCTTCACTTAAGAATATAGCTATGTGATACACCCTTACTCAACTGGATTATAACTTAATTCTCCATTTCTTTTTTTTTAAAGTTTATTTATTTTTGAGAGAGAGTGAGAGATAGAGAGTGAGCATGGGGGAGGGACAGAGAGAGAGGGAGATACAGAATCCAAAGCAGACTCCAGGCTCTGAGCTGTCAGCACGAAGCCTGACATGGTGCTCAAACTTATGAACCTTGAGATCATGACCTAGGCCGACGTCTAACACTTATCTGACTGAGCCACCCAGGTACCCTTCCATTTCCTTAGTGATGACTGTTTATAATTTTCTACCACCATAATTTCTCAGTTTTATTATGTGACAGTTAATACATATAAAATAACATAGTATAGGTGTAAGTATAAGGAATGATGCTAAAGCAAATACAGTGTACACACCACGTGATTAAAAAAATAGAACAATGCTAATCACTTTTCAACTGAGACCCTCTCAATCACTCAAAATCATTGCTCCCTTGGTCCTTTCTTTGATTTATCACAAGATTTATTTTTCATGTCTTTGAACTTTATAAGAATGTAATAATATTTTACATCTTCTTCTTTTTTTTTTTTTCCCACTAAACAGCATGTTTGGGATATGCACCATATTTACCTGTGTATTCACAGCTGATTTATTTTAACGGCTTCATATTATTTCATTGTTTGAATAGATTCAGAGTTTTCTTGTATTGCTGGAAACTTGGGTGATTTTCATTTTTTTGCAGTCACAAACAATGCTGTAACCATTTTGTATATGTCTCCTGGTGCCTATGTCCAAGGTCCTTTCGGGTAAATACTAGCAGCAAAACTGCTGGGTCATCACCTATATATATGTACAGCTTTATTTGTAATGCAGTATTTCATAAAGTGGCCGTATTAATTTACATTTCCTAGTAATGGATAAGAGTTCCTGTTACTTCACATTTTTATATACATCTTTGTATCTTCACATCACATATAATAATTAATTTTAGACTACTTAACTTTTGCCAGGCGGATGGATGTAAAAACAATACTATCAGGGTGGTTTTAGTTTGTATTTCCTGTTCATTTATGAGAATGAGCTTTTTTTCATATTAGCCATTCTTCTTTCCTTTTTGTTCATGTATTTTGCTCCTCTTTTCATTTTATGTTTTCTCTTCTGACTTTTGAGAATTCATTGTGTATGTTCTGAATATATAATATTCCATATGTATTTATCAGTTATAAATATTGCAAGTATTTGAAGTTTATAATTTGTCTCGCCATTTTGTGATATCTTCAAAATACAGAAACTTTATATTTTAATATAATCATATATGCATTTTTTCTATGTTGTTATTTGTGTTTCTTGATGGCATGACCATGACCTGCCAGAGGTCATAACAATTCTCATTTATTTTTATGTAGAAGTTTTTAACATTTTTCTGGATTCCATCCTGAATTGCTTTCTATTAACGGTATGAGAATAGGTATCCACTTTAATTGTTTTCCATGTAGATAACCACTAGTTCTCTTGCTGCTGTACCAAAACCAACTAAGTGGATTAAGACTACACAAGTTGATCATTTTACAGTTCTGTAAGTGAGCGATTTGACATGAGCTTCACTGGACTAAAATCAGGTTGTCAACAGGAGTGTGTTTCTTTGTGGTGGATCTCGGGTAGACGTAATTTTTTTGCCATTTCTGGCTCTCAGAAATGGCATTCCTTGCCTCATGGTCTCTTGTTCCTCCATCTTCAAGAGCCAGCGGGATCACTTTTCTCTGACTTTTGTTCCCTTGTCATAACTCTCTATTTCTGACTTCATTTAAGATAGGTTTTTCCATTTTTAAGAACTCGTGTGATTAATCCCATGTGGATCATGTAGGAATATGTTCCACCTCAACGTATGTATTCTTGATTGTATCAGAAGAGTCCTTTTTGCTATGTAAGATAACATGTCTTCTTCACAGGTTCTGAGGATAGAGTATGCACATCTTCGAAGGCCATTATTCTGCCTGCTACTTTACTTGCCCTAATATTGATTAAATTGTCCACGATTTACTTAGTGATTTGCAGTGTCATCCCTATGAATGATCAAAATTCATATAAGCATTGTTCTTTGTTTTATTCCATTGGTCTCTCTTTCCATTCACACATCATGGTACATGGATTTATTACTGCAGTTTTAAAATAAGTCTCAAAACGTGTCAAGAGTGGTAAGTGGAGAATATTAAAATAGAAAGATTAGGAGTGTAAGACTGTAATCTTATGACTTAAAAAAATTTTAATGTTTATTTATTTTTGAGAGAGAGACAGAGTGCAAGCAGAGGAGGGGCAGAGAGAGTGGGAGATACAGAATCTAATGTAGGCTCCAGGCTCTAACCTGTCAGGACAGAGCCTGATGCAGGGCTCTAGTGCACGAACTGCAAGATCATGACCTGAGCTGAAGTCAGATGCTTAAGTGACTGAGCCACCCAGGCGCCCAAGACTGTAATTTTAAGTAGGATGGGTCAGGAAGACCTCCCAGAGAATGGGACATTTAAGAAGAGACTTGAAGGACACTAGAGAGCACTTCCTCTGTTTATCTGTGGGAAAACTCTTCTAGGCAGAAATGCCCATAAGGTTGGACACCCTGAAGGAGAAGGATGCTGGAGTTTTATGGAATAGCAAGGAGGCTGGTGTGACTGCAGTAGAATCAGCCATAGGAGAGATTAGAAATTTAGACCGGACAGTATACGGATGCCGATGGGGGCCATTTCTCAGGCCATTGTAAGGATTTTACTTTACTATAAATACTGTTAGAAACCATGAGAGATTTTGGAGCAAGAGAAGCAGCATAGTCTTTTATATATTTTAAATGAGCACTCTAGCTCTGTATTAAGACTAGATTGTGGGGATAGAGATAAGCAGAGGTGTCATTCGGAAGGCTATTAGAAAAAGATCACGAGAAGAACAAATCAGTTAACAAAAAAAAGTAGCAAGCCCAAACTGACTCAAGGAGAAATAGAAAATCTTCTCATCTTGAATCAGTAAGTTAAACCCCCTTTCCAACCGAAAAAGGATCCCTGAAAACAAAACCCAGCCCAGACAGTTTTACAGGAGAGTTCTGGCAAACATGTCAAGAGCAGTTAATTTTACAGAAACTCTTTCAGAGACAAGAAGATGAGGCACACCCCCCAGCTAATTTTATGATAGTAGTGTAGTCTGCCCATTAAAGTTAGATATAAGTAGTGCAAGAAAAGAGAATTAAAAGTAGGGTGCTTTCAAGAATATAAATCCCCAAATCATTAGAAAATGGTCTTGAAAAAAAATAGTACATCATAATAGACATCTCATACTTCACAGAAATTCTCGCCTTCGCTGCACTATCATCAATCTTCTAGTAAATGGTAACACTACAGGTTGTTGAGGTTTCTTATTGCCAGTTTCTTCAAATAACATTAGAAATTAAACCACTTTACAAAACCTGCACTAGGAATCATCTTCGTCCAAACAGTTATCATAATCTTCATTTTAAGAAGTGCAATGTATGGTTCTTTTTCTTCTCTTTCTGGATGATTTTTTAATATTCTAATGTCACTCAGAGTTTGATCAGGAAAACAGAAGCCACACTACATATTCAGTAATAATGGTTTATTATTAATTAGGGGGGCTTATAATACTACTATTGGGAAAGCTATGGGGACAGACATCAGGGAAGCAGCTAGAGGTCAGAGGAGCTCTGCTTTAGATCCCAGATCTCATCTTGAAAGACTGAGTGGGTACAAAACCCAGAACTTATGGGGATTTCTGAAGAGTCTGTGACTCCCACTGGGATCGATGGGAATAAAGGGGGGTGGAGAGGGGATCTGCAAGCTGTCCTATCAGCTAAACCTGCCATGTCTAATCTCCAAACTTCCTGAATATAAAGACCTCCTCTTCAGCTTCCTCTTTCAGCCTTCATCAGTTTCTTTCATTAGCAAACTCAAACCTGCAACAATGTCACCGGAGGGAGACTTCTGTGACACAGTTCTCAGACTCCAGTGGGAGTGATAATGGTGGTGGCAGTTTGACCATCAGCACAGTTTTTGTCGTTGTTGTCGTTATTCTCTACTCACAATTTTGATTCTTTAATTTTTAAATCTCATTAGCATATTATTTTATAATCTATATATAATAATAAAAACCTTTGTAGTCTTTTTTCGGGTTTGAGTCTGCTGCCCCTGTTTCTGCTTACTCTCCATTGCCTTGCTTTATTTTATATTTTGTGATTTTTGTCTTAGAAGCCCATGGTCTTTGAAATGTGATATATGGGATTTCTGGAGGCCTGGTTTGATGGGGTGTTCCTCCAGAGAGGATTTATTTCTCCCAGGCACTTTGGACTGTTACCAGCCTGACACCATTTCAGATTAAATTGTCAGCTTGCAGGTGTGGGAAACAAGAAGGTAGTGTGAATTCAGGCTGAAACCTGTTTGAGAACTGAATTCTGGTTACAAACTCCACCGGGAGCATTTTCTCCCTGCACTCACAGCTGAGACCATAGGAAAACTTACTGGTTGTCTTGCAGAGTTTTTTTTTTTTTTTTAATTTCTAGTTCATACTTTCACTGAATGCATAGCACTTATGAGGATCTCAAAACCAGTTTTGTATTTGGTAGGAACCCTGGCTTTGTCTCCATCCCTTCCCCCCTTACTCCTGTGTGACTCAAAATGTCAGCCGTTGCTGTGGTCATTTCAAGGTGGATGGGGTGGGGGGGTGGGGGAAGGGAGTGGATTCTCTTCCAAGTTCCTTCACATGCTCCTCCCAGGTTGTTGGACTGAGGATCTCAGTTTCTTGCTAGATGTTAGCTAGTGCTAGTACTCAGCTACTTGCTACCTCTCCATTGGGAAGCTCCCAACATTGCAGCTGGGTTCATCCAAGTGAGCCACCAAGAAAGATAAAGAGAGTGGGAAGTAGGAGGGGAGGGAATATTTTGTAACCTAATTTTTTTTAATGTTTTACTTATTTTTGAGAGAGAGAAGGAGAAGTGTGAGCAGGGGAGGGTCAGAGAGAGAGGGAGACACAGAATCTGAAATAGGCTCCAGGCTCTGAGCCAGCTGTCAGCCTAGAGCCTGACACGAGGCTCAAACCTACGAACTGTGAGATCATGACCTGAGCCGAAGTCAGATGCTCAACGAACTGAGCCACCCAGGCTCCCCTGTAACCTAATTTTGAAAGTGACATCTTATTACTTGTGTTGTATTTTCTTCAATGGAAGTGACTTACTAGGTCCAGCCCACACTGAAGGGAAAAGGAATACATAAAGGCCTAGTTGCTAGGTGGCAGATGTCATTAGAAGCCATTTTAGAAACAACTGCAGTATCTTATCCAGGATACAGCTTATTCAGAGGTTCAACTATGATCCTTCTCTGGTTACTCTAATATACATAACTCTTCCTTCTCTAATTTTTTAGACTCAATTTTTTTTGACTCTCTTAAGACATACAGATCTCTGCTTTAGATATTTGTGTTTATCTTGATTTTTCATAGGCATCTAAACTCCATGAATATTCGACTGTGATGTTCACATCACTTTATCCCACCAAACCTTAGTAACTTATTGAATATTGACTACATACTTGATTGTTAATGAAAGTTTCTTAAATTGCTGGATTGAATTATTATGTTCCTTCTGTTGTCTCTCAGTTAAGAGGAAAAAGAATTTATCAGGTTGTTATTTTAGTGGCTGGTTCTATTAAAAGTTACTTTGTCCATGTTATCGTGTTAGACTAGAAGACAGAAATTTAAGGGTAAAATAAATTCTCAAAATTTTGTTTGTGTCATAGCCCTCAGTTTGTTTATCTAACCTCTGTTTTCATATGCATGGTCTTCTTGAGATAGGCAGCCATTAGAGGGAATTCATAAATCTTGTTTTCTTTCCTGAACAATAAAAATAAAGATTTAATTTTCAAATTTAGAGAAATAAACCTAAAAGTCAAAGGGTTAGGTAGGTTATGAGACTTACTAGTACTAATAAGCACAATACTGATAAATGTCGGTCCCAAGAATTCTGTGGATTTGAGTCTCAGAGGCAATATGTAGACATTTATTTGTTTCCAGAATGGGCCAAATGTGTAGACATTATTTAAGAATGGTCCAAAATAATGACTGCAATTAAGCCTGTATTAAATACTAATATTCTTAAATTGGGAATAACTTGATGTCTAATGATAGTGCTTAATACCAACTATATTTGCTAGTAATATTTTTATAGTGCTTTATGTTTTTCAAAATGCTATTCCAATTTTATTGGATCCTCAAATGAGGATCATCTCACTTGATCTTTAGTAACATTTTGAGTTGGGCAAGATGGCAGATGCTATTGTTCATTTTTTCTTTCTTTTTTTCTTAATGCTTATTTTTGAGAGAGAGAGAGAGAGAATGTACACGTGTGCACAATTTGGGGAGGGGTACAGTGAGAGGGAGACAGAGGATCAAAGCAGGCTCTGTGCCGTCAGTGCAGAGCCCAGTGTGGGGCTCAAACTCTGGAACTGTGATATCATGACCTGAGCCGACCTCAGATGCTTAACTGACTGAGCCACCTAGGTGCCCCATCTTTCCTTGTTTTTATTTTTTAATTTTTTTTTGTGGAAAGAACACTTACTATGAGATTCTACTCTCAACATATTTTCAAGTATATACTACAGTATTGCTATAAACAGGCATAATGCTGTACAACAGATCACTAGATATCTGGACTTATTCACATTGCTTATCTGAAATTTTATATGCATTGGTTAGCAACTTCCCCTCTCCTTCTTCTAGACCCTGGAACCACCATCACACTCTCTGTTTCTGTGAGTTTGAATATTTTGGACGCTTCATGGACTCCTGCAGTATTTGTCCTTCTTAATTGGCTTATTTCACTCAGCATAATGTCCTCAAGTTTTAATTATGGTGTCACATATTGTGGGATTTCCTTCTGTTCCCTTCCTTCCTTCCTTTCTTTCTTTTAAGGCTGAATAGTATTCCATCTTGGAATTTGAAGTTAGATTAAGAGACTTAACAAGGACATGTATCCAGGAAAAAAAAATAGACTGAACCAGATTTGTATTTCTTATCAATGACCTGTGTGACTATAGCTTTTCTGATGCTTTTAGCACTCCATTCTAAAAATGAGATATCTGCTCATCTACTTATTCATTGTTTTGTACTTATTCAGCATTTACTCCGTATTCCAGGCCCTATTTTAAATGTACCTTGCCTTCATTGAATTAGAGTCTCTTGAGAGAAACAGATGTTAAATAATGAAATCTCTCAATTATTTTAAAATTATGAACATGACGAGATATTGGGGTGCCTGGGTGGCTCACTTGGTTAAGTGTCCAACTCTTGGTTTTGGCTCAGGTCATGATCTCATGGTTCCACGAGTGCTAGCCTCGTATCAGAGGCCCTGTCAGTGCGGAGCCTGCTTGGGATTCTCTCTGAATCTCTCTCTCTCTCTCAAAATAAATAAATATTTAAAAAATAAACCAATGTGATGAGATACCAAATGGCCACACAGAGGTTCCTAACTTTGTTGGAGAGGGGAAGCAGTTAAGGAAGCCTCCCTTAAGTCTGTGCCATTTAAGCTGGGTTATGATCAATGGTTAGTAATTTGTCAGGGAAAAGCAGTCGAGGCAAGGAAGTACAGCTACAAAGGCCTAAATGTGGGAAGAGCTTGTGTTGGTCTCAGAATTAAAATTTGTGTGAATGACTGGATTAGAGAGAGGGAGGAGACCAGCAGATGTCATCCCACTCATGGCCCTGGAGCTCAAGCTAGAGATTTGGGATGTTAAGGTAAATACTAATGAAGAGGTATAAATTGGTAATAAGAGTGAAATTTCATCATGTACATATCTCTAAATGGTTCTTTTAAGAAATGTGAATTAAACATGTACAGTGTTTACCTTCAAGGGATATTAAGTGCCTAGTACTAGCCAGGCACCGTTCTTAGCTACTTCAATGAAACATATATTCTAAATTGGCAGAATTTCTTTAATGAAGAATCCAAAGAGAGAATCCATAACTGTCTTTTAGATGTTTTGTAAATTCCTTGTGATGATGATTTTTATCTATATTACTTATAGAGTTGTAATTGGCTGTGAAATAGGTAATGATCAGAGTCTTCTGTTCTATTTTCAAAATTTCTAATTATTTAATGGTAAAACTTCAAAATGATGGTAGCAGATCTTATATCTCAGTTTTGACACTAACTCTCGATGCCTCAAGTTTCCTCATCAGTAGAAAGGAATGAATATGGTAGTGTTTTTCATACTACCCTGCAGATGATAAAGAGATTTTATTTTCCACCAATGTGTTAAGTTGAGCTGCCTTATTCTAAAATTTTTTTAATGTTTTATTTATTTCTGAGAGAGAGAGACAGCAGGAACAGGGGAAGGTCAGAGAGAAAGGGAGACACAGAATCTGAAACAGGCTCCAGGCTCTGAGCTAGCTGTCAGCACAGAGCCCGACATGGGGCTTGAACCCACGAACCATGAGATCATGACCTGAGCCGAAGTCAGACGCTCAACCAACTGAGCCACCCAGGTGCCCTAGAGCTTCCTCATTCTAATCTTGGCATGGTGTTTCATTTTAAGAGATGTAAAAAATTATTAAATGCAACTTAAGTCTTTATATATACATATACATACATATATATATATAAAAGACACACATTAAAACTTCTTTACCTTCCTTTTCATGTCATTGCTTTCTGTCTCTTTAACTGTATGTGTGTCTCTGCTGCCTTAACTTTTCTCTGCTTCTCATTCCTATAGTCTTCCTAGGCCTCCCTCTGTCTCTCACTTACTAACACACACAAACACATAACTTGAAAACTACTCTCTTCTGTTTTTTTTTAAAGCTTCCCAAGAGTCTTTAATAAAATCAGCTCTTAGAAACTTACACTTCTCATCGACCTTTCTTCTGCCCTCCTCTTCTTGTTACCATTTTTAACTTACACTATTGTGCTTTGTAGGGGAAGCCAGTACTCATATTTTTTCCTATTATCTCTATCATTCCTAGATATCTCTGGTTGCTATGGGTACCATACTTATTTGATTCACTCTAAAATTCATCCCACTCAATGAATACCCACTCGTTCCTCCTTCTGTGATTGAGAGTTCATGGCTGTCATTGTACCAAACACTTCAGCATCACTATAACTGAACATTATATGTCCCTGTTTAATATCTCCCCCAAAAGTGCTGACATTTCACTTGCCCAAAGTTCAGCAAAGTCCAGTGGTGGTTTCTGAGATGTCCACCCAGGCTTGGTCTACAAAATGAAAGGAGATTGGTTCCCCATTCATAACAGTGATCTCATTTCTACCATGCGTGTGATTGGCGTACTTTTCTCAGATGCAAAATGGAGATAATGATTTACCTTATCAGATGATTTACCTTTTCAGATTATGAAGTATATTTGTTTTCTGGGCCTACGGCAAAAAAGTATCTCAAACAGAGTGACTTAAATGGCAGAAATTTATTGTCTCAAGGTTCTAGAGGGGAGAAATTCAAGGTCAAGATGTTGGCAGGGCCATGCTCCTTGGGAAAATTTTAGGGGAGGCACTGAGCCAGGCCTCTCTACAAGTTTCTGATGGTTCTTTGACTTGTGGTTGGAGAACTCTAATCTTCACATGGCATTTTCTTTTTATAGGGACACAATCATATTGCATTATCATACCTCACCCATCTCCCCATTCATTTCACATAATTACATCTGCAATTTCCAAATAAGGTTACATTTTGAGGTATGAGGGGTTAAGACTTTAACGCATGGATTTGGGGGGGGGGCACAATTCATTCCTTAACATGAAGATTAAATGAAATTATATATGTGAACAGTTTAACAAAATAGCTTCAAAATAGAAACCAATCTATATTATCTTTTTGTTATGTGTTTAAACCTTTGTATTATGGGTATATATGTAGGCTTGTTAAAGGTAGAGTTAGTCATCTTTGTATCCCCCACTCCTTGATAGCTGGTAGCATAAGGCTTTTGCCTACTCCAGGTACTAAATATTTGATAAATGCTCTTTAGTCCTATACATACTGTTATACAATTAGATTCTGTATGTATAAGAAAGTCGATGTTTTGGTGAATGTGGCAAAGTGTTTAGTAAATCTCTGTAGTGAGGGAAAATAGTATGAGTGAAATTATCAGCCAGGTTTTGCTGAGTTTAGATGTGTGTCATGTTTTATTGGTCTAGAGAAATATCTAAAGTGAGGCCCCTGAAGCACATTGGGTACGTAAGCACAGCAGGTGGAGCAGTTTTTTGAAATAGTGTGTCAACCAGAGAGAGAGAGAGAGAGAGAGACAGAGAGAGACAGAGAGAAAAGCAACAGAGAGTTAATTTCTCATTTCTTCAAGTGAAGAATGATCCATAAGTTCTATAAAATTTAAGTAGTCTTAAAGGACATTTCAGTGACAGATTTATCTTACAGTCTCTTGCTTTGTATAACACTGCTTCAGAACAAAGCTATTTATTGAACCCAATAGTATCATTATTCTGGAGGTTTATAAGGTTAAAAATATCTGGAGTTTTGTGAGCAGCAATAGCATGAAATGGGATATTAATAATGATGAGCATGTTTACGGTACCTGTGAACACATAAAGGCTGAAGCTTGATGGCTGATCACCCTGAGTTAGAAGGAAAGAGAAGATAAAACTTTAAAAAGAACTTACCTTTGTATTTCTCATATATTCCCTTTCTACTACTTGGTCAGTACTTCTTCTTGATATATATTGAAATCACCTGGTGAGATCTAAAACTATATGTTTCAGGCCTACTACATGTCATGTGAATCATTGCTGGGGGTGGCCTACTGGCAGCCGGAGTTGAGCCAGAGTTTTTCCTAGTGGCCAATTAGAACAGTGATAGCTGTTGGATATATACCTTATGGAATAGTAACTGAAAATGGTGTAGCTTATCTCCAAAGTGCTAAACACCTTAAATCTGATGGTTACTTTGGAGTGACTAAATCCATGCAAATACTGGAAGTTCTGATCCCACACTCTTTCAAGGGTCACATAGACTTTACATATATATACCTCAAGAGTCATGTGGTTTCACCATTGAAAGTTTAATAGTGCAAAATGCTAAACTGTTATCTGCCTAATATTTATTGCAGCTCTGGATCCTAATTAATCATTATAGAACACCCAATGTTGATGGGTAGGTGATTCACAGGAATGGCATGAAGTTAGGAGGAATGTGATTAGCTTCTTAACCATAGAAGATTGGACTCAGTGAATTTAATTTAATACAGATTTACTGTTTATTGCCTTTTTTTTTTTGTGGCTGCAACAATACCTAAGTTTCACCTGTAAGTATTATAAACATGATGCCTATTGTATAGAAAATACTCAGTAGGTTTTTCTCTGCCTAAAAGGGAGCTAGCCTAAAAATGAGCTAACCATTTGACATAAGGATAGACAGGATTTCAATGACTATATACTTGATTTTATAATCTCACTTATGCTGGTTTATGAATGCTGAAATATTTTTGGGTCCCAAAGGTTAGTATTTGCCTTTATAATCCTGATGTGACATTATTTTTCACTATTAATAAAAGTCTTAGACTTAAAAATTTTTTTAATGTTTATTTTTGAGACAGAGAGAGAGAGAGCATGAGCTGGGGAGGGGCAGAGAGAGGGAGGGAGACACAGAATCTGAAACAGACTATAGGCTCTGCGCTGTCAGCACAGAGCCTGATGTGGGGCTCGGACCCATGGACTGTGAGATCATGACCTGAGCCGAAGTCGCTTAACTGACTGAGCCACCCAGGCACCCCTAAAAGTCTTAGACTTTAAAGATAACAATTCCCCCTCCCCCCAAAAAAGATAACAATTCCCCAGAATAATCAAAACAGAACTATTAATTGAGCAAGAAGAATGATGAAAAATAAAGTTAAAAAAGAATTCAGACATTCTTTGAATACGTATTTATAATGAAAGGGCTATGATCTATTTTGAAGCAAAAGTGGAAATGCATTATAAAATATCTGCATAAAATGATCAAAACATCAGCCCCCAAGTACATTTCCTTGATATAGTAATTCTTTTCACATTGCAGAAACTCATTTTAACAATTGCATTCAGTGGCAAGGAACTCTAAGACTCAAAAATAAGATTAAGTATAATCCATAGGATAGAAGATGATTAAAGCTCTGAATTAGGAAGAGGGTATCACACCCCTAATTAACTGTGGGACAGGAGCAGAACTCAAATCTCCTAACCCCTGTGTTACCTTATAGGAGTCCAGGCTACTTTCTTAAAAAAAGGCTTTCTGGCTCTTGGTTACTCACAGGCTCTATTTCCTGCTGGCTTTCACTTCTATTATTGAAAACATAAAAATATGGGAGTTTAAAAGATATTATTTCTATCTTAAAAAGTTAAGAATTTTATTTTTCAGTATTTCCCTTTAGAACCTATTCATACAATTGTATTACAACTTTCTGCATTTTATTGCACATTTAAAGGTATTACATCATATATTCTTATTTTATACTTTGTTTTTCACATACATATTTTATTGATTGCTCATGTTTTTCCAAAAGTATTTAAGTTGTCTTACAATTGGTTATTAAGTCACTAAACAATTTAGCCTAATAAAACATAAAACAAATGTGTTAGAAAAAAAGTATAAAATATTTATCATAACACATTATTGTAAGAAAAAATTGCAGCTATAAACAGATATGTGGAGCAGCCTGGGGTTAGTTAAGCTTTGTGTTTATATGCACAATAGGTGGCCTTTCATTTCTGCCTCACATTTAAGCGTTTTACTGAGTGACTGGCTTGTAATTTTAAGTAAGAATTCACCTACTGATTGATGTTTGTGATGTTCCCAATATTTGTAAATATTATGTGATGAGCAGTTTATCGCTCTTTTTTGACTACCTCTTGAAGATAAAATCCCATGAAAATGAAAATCTGTGATTCTTAAAATGTAATAGTTATTTTCCACAAGGGTTGTGACAAATATACTAGTAGAATCAATTTATGAATACATTGGTTTTCCCATATCCTTCTCATCCTAGAGTTATTTTTTTAAAATAAAGAACTCTTGGGAATAGAATTAACGGAGGATATGGTATGAACATTTTAAAAAAATAAATATGACCGAAATACACACCAAATTGACGGTATCAGTTTAAATTCCTGGCTTTAAGTATGCCTTGGGCATAGCTGTTGAGGTCTTCTTTTAATTTATCTTATAGTACTTGATCTACTCACATGTTTGGCTAATTCTTGGATTTGATTTGATTAGTATTGTTGTAAAAATTTATTTAAATAGACTTCAAAATTATTTTAAAATATTTTTCATGATTTATAATACTTAAAGGTTTTTTACAGTTTGTAATTATTCCCCCTTTTTTCATTCCTGATAGTGCCTATGTTTGCCTTCCTTTTTTTCCTGATTATTCTTGTCTATTCAATCATTTCTTTGTAAAACATTATTTTTAAAAAATTTTGTTAGTTCACTCTTTTTATCTTCATGACAGCCTTTTTTTCTTTTTTCTTGTTCTTTTCCTTGTGTTACAAGTAAGCTTGTGTTACAAGTAAGCACACATTTTCTTTTTTTTCTTAATGTTTATTTAGTTTTGAGAGAGAGACACACACACAGAGAGTGAGTGGGGGAGGGTCAGAGAGAGAGAGAGAGGCACAGAATCTGAAGCAGGCTCCAGCCCCTGAGCTGTCAGCACTGAGCCTGATGCGGGGCTTGAACCCACGAACTGTGAGGTCGTGACCCAAGCTGAGCCACCCAGGCTCCCCTTAAGCACACATTTTTAATTTTTTTGTTTTCACCTAAATGCATTTAGGGATATCAGTTTTATTTTGAGCACCATTTTGGATATATCCTAAGGTTTTGGAAAACAGTGATATTATTTTCATTGTATTTTAAGTTTGTAATTCTCCTTTATTTGATATTTGAATTATAAAATTTTCAGCTACTTGGATTTTTATTTGATTCATTGTTGTTTTCTAAGTATTGTGTTGTGATCAGTGATTAGATAATAGCTCTTATGATATAAATAAAAACTTTTTTCTTGGGTATGGAATATCTTTCCATTTGCTTGTGCCATCTTCAATTTCTTTCATCAGGGTTTTATAGTTTTCAGAGTACAGGCTTTTCACATCTTTGGTTAAGTTTGTTCCTAGGTATTTTATTATTTTTAGTGCAATTGTATATGGTGTATTTTAAATGTGTCTTTCTGTGGCTTTGTTATTAGTGTATAGAAACACTACTGATTTCTTCATATCAATTTTGTATCATTGCTTTACTGAATTTGTATAGTACTTCTAGTAGTACTAGACCACTAGAATGCCTTAGTGGTCTACTAGATAGTCTCATTTAATAAATATTCTTTTACTATACTATTAGAAGATTTATTCTTTATTGAAATCATAAAGCAATCACGTTATTTGTTAATTATGTCATTCAGAACTTCAATGCATTTCTTGTTTTTAGGCATTTGGCCTAAAGAGTTTCTAAAGAGTCATATCAAGTTATCAAATAAGCTTTATAACTTGTTGACCTTTTTGTGAAATTGTACCAGTTTTTCTGTATATATTTTAAGGGTATTGCATTAATTTTTGGGACTCATATCATTTGGTTTCATTCTTTGTCCATTTGGACAAAATTTTCCTGCTCACCTTAGCAACATATATACATTTGGACAGACTTTTCTTCTTTGATTTTAATAATTCAACAATTACTCTACTTTGCCTGACTTTACTTGTGGTATCCTATTTTTCTCAACAACCTGGACCATTTGATTTTAGGTGGGTCTGTTATAAGCAACATAAGTTGGATCTTGTTATCTGTGATATTCTCCATCTTTTAAATAGTTGAATATAACTCATTTTCATACACAGTATTATTGAAGAGTTTATACTAATTTCTGCCACATTATTTTGTCTTTTCTACTTTTTTTGTGTTTGCTTACTCTTAGATTTTTTTTTTCATCTTTCTTATCATTTGTTAGATTGTTGCATGTTGCCCTTCACTGATTTGGCATTTACAATCCATATTCTTTTAGGGGCTATACTTAAATTTTGTTTCTATTTTTGGTTTTTAAATTTTTATATTTTAAAATAATTATAGACTCCTGGAGTTGCAAAAATTAGACAAATGTATCCATTTAGGATCACACAGTTTTTTCTAATGGTAACTTTTTACAGAGCTTTAGCACATCATCAAAAACCCCAAACTTGCGGTAATGTACATTAAATGTACATTAAGTACATTTCACCAGTTTTTGCATGATTCATTTTTTTGTATGTATGTGTATATTTCTATGACATTTCTCACATGTACATATTTGTATAATTAACACCAACCAATATACAGAACTGCTCTATCCACAAAGGAATTCATTCATACTACTCCTTTAGGGTATATTACCTTCCAGCCTAACCCTGGCTACCTCTCATCTGCATCTCTACAATTGCACTATTTCAAGAATGTTCTATAAATGGAATCATCCTGTGTGTAACTTTTGAGGTTATTTTTTTTTTCATTCTGCATCCAGATTTTCTGTGATTCTGTAGTCTGTTTCTTTTCAATGCTGAGCAATAGTCTCTTATATGGATGGATGTGCCAGATTTCTTTTGTCCCTTCACCCCTTGAAAGATGTTGGATTATTTCCAGTTTTGGTCTTTTACACACAAAAAAGCTGCTATAAATATTTGTGGACAGATGTTGGTGTGAACATACATTTTACTTCTTTAAAATGAATGCTGAGGAATGTACTTAATGTTTTTAATATGAAATTACTCTTGTATCTTTTAAAATCAAGTCTAGGTTTAATCAGTATTCATAACTTCCCCCTCAAATTAATATACTGAATATACTAAATAGGCTGTATCTTTGTTGTAATCGCCACTGCTTTCCTGTTGTCTAGGATTTTGGTTCCAACTTCTTATTTAAAATATTTTTTGAAAATAAAAAATAAAAATATTACCCTATTCAATAAAAATTCAACCTGTTAAAAAACAAAACAAAACTTTTTTTTGTAATTGGTACCTATTGAACTATTACAGTAGCTTTTTTTAATTCAGTTGCTTTACTTTTTCTTTCTTTTTTCCCCTCTTCTGTATTTTATTATTTCCTTCTAGAATTTTTTCTACTTGGTGGAATAGTTTTACTTAGAAAAGGTTTTATGTGTGGTTCACTTTCTATGTTCTCAGATGTCTGAAAATGAGGCCATCCATCTTGAAGGAAAGTTTGACTATTAAAGATTTCTAGATCTTAGTTCTTTCTCACAGGATTTTAAAGATGTTGTTTCATTTGCAAACCATAGATAGAAGTAGTATACTTTCTTCAGTTTAGAATAATCTATCATTTTTATTTGAATGCTTTTAGATTTTTTTTTCATCCTTGTTTTCAAGTGTCATTTAGGCCACATTATTGCACCTTAGCATTTTAATCCTTTTCACTATACAGTGGGTCTTTCATTTTGAGGACAGTCCCCTCACTTTTCCCCTTTTCCCAACTCTGGAAAATTCTCAGGCATTATTCCTTCAAACACAGATTAGCTTACATTCTCACATTAGCTCTTTTTTCCCCTCTTTGAAACTATGAAGAGAGAGATTTTGGAAACTTCTGAATTTCCCATTTCCTTCTTTAGTCATATGTTGAATTTATATTATAACAATTATATTTTTAATTTTTAATTATTACTATTAAATTCTTGATTATTTTCTGTGCTTATTTTATGTAAATAACATTTCCTTCCTTTCTCTGAGGATGTTAACCTGTTTCAATAATTAATATTGATTAATTTCTTCTTATTATTATGTCTAAGTTTTAAAAACAACGTTTATTTTTGAGAGAGGGAGAGATAGACAGTGAGCAGGCGGGTGGCAGAAAGAGGAAAACCGAGAATCCCAAGCAGGCTCTGCGTGGGGCTCAGACTCACAAACTGTGAGGTTATGACTTGAGCTGAAATCAAGAACTGGACACTTCACTGACTAAGCCACCCAGGTGCCCCCGTCTAAGTTTTTTAATGTGTAAAATTTGTTGATTCTTTTTGACAGCGTTGGCCTTTCTCAAGTGTTTGAGTAAATGGCACTTTGGAGCATGGTCACATGAGCTGAGACTGCTTTTCAGTGCTGATGCTGGTGCAGAGCTTATACACGGCTGTGGGGGGTCAGGTGGCTTCAAGATGAAGCTATACTGGGAGGAAACTTCCTGGGCTGAAGTTTATTATTGCTGGGTGTGTCTCTTCCCTTTTCCTGGGATTACCTCTAGTGGTTTTACTATTTTTAAAAAATTTTTTGAAGATGTATGTAGTTATTAATTTAAAAAAATGAATTCTATCATTTCTAAACAGTTGATACAGGAAGAACTGAAAAATTGTAAGCCAGTATATTCATAATAACTCTGGCTTAAATCATACCTATTATGCATTAAACTCTCCTTTTCATTGTATTGCTTAAGTTACAGAGGCTAATCATCTCTTCTAGGACTTTTTTTTTGCCTCCATCTATAGGCAGATTTAAAAAAAAATTCAAATCCATCTGAGGTTTAGTAATCATGTTATCGCTAAGATAATTTGAGTATTTTTTCCCCTAGTCATTTATTTTGTGATGGTTTATCTAAGATGAAAACTATTGATTTTTTAAACAATCAAAATCATTAACAAAAACCCATTAGTGCTTTGTGCCTTTTTGGAATAAAATTATTTAATTATTTTTTATAGTTCTTCCTTAGCCTTCCTCAAATTATCAATTCATTGTTTTGTCCGTTTTGAAATCTATCCTTTTTACTTCTAGATTTATTTCTGCCCCATTAAGATTTTATTTGTCAGTATGCAGCTATGGTGTCCTGTGTGTGTGGAGAATTTTGTCGGAAGGGTTAGTAAAGCACTGCGGAAGGGTTTTCACTTAAGCCAAGTCCTGAAGTTTTCAGAATCACTGTGAATTATAAAGAAGGCAGTAATAAAAGTTTTGTTTTATCTATACTACATGAAGTAATTTGCCTTTACCATTGTCTTGATAGGTAGCGTGTAAAACCACATCCGTTTGCACACCACGTAAAACAACAATTTAAAGATCAAAAGTGATCATTGTTTCCATGTGAATTTCACTTTGGCCAGAAACTAAAATTTGGCATTTGTGGGGTTGTGTGCAGTATTTGACTAGGAGAAGGGCCAAGCAAGAAAAGCTGCCAGGGCAAGTGTTATTTTTCATTACATAAACATCCTCGAATGTTCTCAGTCTCATGGCTCACACTTTGTCTTTTTTCTATTGATCATCTCATAAAATGGAAGCAAAATATTGTGGGTTTGAATTGGATAAATATAATTATATGTTCTGTTTGAAATGGTATTACACCTTAGAACTATAGAAAGAAATGGCATTCAATGCAGTGTTATGCAGAGAGGAAATTTAAATAGGTTTTGCTAGGGAAATACAGTTCACAAATGAATAACTTAGAGAAAAGAATAATACAAAGTTTATATTAAATGTTTAATTTATGTAATGATTAACATATTGACCATTTATAGTAAATAATGGGATGCTCATAATAATTGTTCATCATAATATATTTCTTGATCTTTGTTGTGGGTCTGTTAAATGTTAGTAAGAAATGACATCATTCAAGTCTTTTCAGTGCTCCTCTCCCAAATTAAAAACAAAGCAAAATAAAACAAGTAGGAAATAATGAATTACTTCAGTTATTCAGATACTCCTGGTTGGTGGATTTGGAAGCCCTGATTGATTCTTCCTCTTCTTCATTGCTGTTTTATTTCCTCCTTCTCCTTGTTGTGGTCAATGTTGTTTAAATACTTTATCATCCTGTTTCTCTAAATTATAGTAATTTTTTAATGTTTATTTATTATTGAGACAGTGAGAAACAGAGCACGAGTGGGGGAGGGGCAGAGACACAGAATCTGAAGCAGGCTCCAGGTGCTGAGCTTGTCAGTACAAAACTCGATGTGGGGCTCGAACCCACAAACCGTGAGATCATGACCTGAGCTGAAGGCGGACACTTATCTGACTGAGTCACCCAGAAGCCCCTAAATTCTAGCAATTTTTAAAAATTTAAACTTCTCTACTTGTCACAGATAATGCTATTGGTTATTAAGTAATTAACCAAATTCTAATTTATCATGATTTATGATTAATTATTGAATTACTTATTTGATCAATCTGGGATGACCCTGGAATAGAAAACAACTTCCAAAAATATAAATAAATATCATTTATTAATATAATGTATGTGATGTTAGCTTTATTAGTTAAGCAATCTTGTGGTAGAAAATTGAGTTACTGTTCTTCCTCTAGATTTATTTCCCAATTTACACAAAGACATCCAAATAACACTAAAATTATTTGGGTTATGCCCTTTCCGGGTTTATCTTTCATGTTTCCTGCAGTTACAGCATCTTCTGTCTTGGATTTGTGAGAGAAAAGTTCTAAAATCTGGTAACAAATGAAGATCTGTAAGATATAATTATTCAGTTGACTATTTCCTCTTAAAAAATGCTTGGCTTTTATTTTCTTTAACAGGCTCTCTTTTCTTGTTTTAATGCCATGTTTTCTCCATTACTGTTCTCTAACTTGAAATGCTTATTTCTGTGCATATGACTGTCCCCATATCAGTCGTGGATCTTCTGTCTTTCTCTCTGGAGCTCCAGATTTATGACTCTCTACTGTTAACCTGGATGTTATACCTCTTTCTCTAACCTGTCATGACACAAACTGAACTGATTGCCTTTCCTGAATCTGTCACTTGTTAACGGTATCATCTTGGGCAGTTCACATTACCTGCCTCAGTTTTACCAACTATTTATTATGAGGTTAAATGAGATAATGCAAGAAATCTGCTTAGAATTTTGTCCAGAAGTGCTCAGTAATTGTTCCCTCCCTAACCATCTCTCTCCGAGTTTTCCATTTCTGTCCATAGAACCTCTGTCCAGTCACCAAATCATCATCTTTCAGTTTGTGCTTTTCCTTGCCTTCCACATCAAACCCATCAGTTGTTTTGAATTTGATTCCAAGTGCTTATATTCTAGGTCTGGATCTAATTGCCTGGGTCATTTCAAAGCTTGTCTTTACTGTTCTTCTTGATGTCTTGACCTTCCTTCCTTATTTAGTTCTTATGCATTGTTATGAGAAACTTCTGAAATGTAGTTCTGTGTGTCATCCCCTTACCAATAAGTTGTCAAGAGATTCTCCAATACCTATAATAAAGCCCAGCTTACATTGTTGGACCCTCAATAGTGGGGTGCCTAGACATTTCTGTCTGTAATTTTACCATTCTCTTTGCAAACGTTCCCTCTCATTATACTAAGTTGCTTTGATTTTACGTACATACCACATGTGTTCCTTTCTCAGAGTCTTTATGTTCCTCCCAGCCACAGTGCCTCTGAATATCTTTCTCCTCATACCTATACTGCCAAAATCAAACCCATACTTTAAAGGTACAGCTAAAGCCTTCCTTCTTTTAAGTGATTTCAAGTAACTCAAGCATTTCTTAATAAAAATCCCTACTTCATCTGTATGTGTCACTACTTGCTGCTTTATATTAGTTACATGTCCTGTTTACCCATTTGTCCTTAAGTTTCTTGATGGCGGACTCCATATCTTCTTCATCTTGGTTTCCCCTCAAAGGTTGTAAATGAAACTTTTCCTATAGCACTTCATTATTATTTGTTGAAGAAGTAAATGGATATGTATTGATTGAGTTATTGCTCATGTGATTCCCCAAAAGATAAAAATTTATGAGGATAGAATTAATGAGTATACCTAGACAAATATGTGCAGTCCTTGTTATAGTAGATATTCTGTAATATGAGAGTAGTCTCAACATTTGCTACTCATTGCTTATGAAATACTTTGAGACTCTGAATGAATTCATTTTTTTAAAAATATTTTTATTTATTTCTGAGAGAGAGAGAAAACAGCATGAGGAGGGGAGGGTCAGAGAGAGAGGGAGACACAGAATCTGAAGCAGGCTCCAGGCTCTGAGTTAGCCATCAGCACAGAGCCCGACGTAGGGCTCGAACCCACAAACCGTGAGATCAGGACCTGAGCCGAAGTTGGACGCTTAACTGACCTAGCCACCCTGGCGCCCCTGAATGAATTCATTTTTACTCTGCTTTTGAAATCATGTTCAAAAGTGTTGAGCCAGTTGCATTTTTAAAACTGTAGTTCAAGCAATTGGCATTAGAAGCATTCCTTTGTTTCTTTTGCAAAATATTTTTTAATGAGATCTTTATTAAACAACCTAAGTACAATGATGTTTCTCATTCAGTAAAACACAGTACAAGAGAGGAAACATTTTAAGTGATAGTAATTTACATTTCATGGGCAATATTTATTTCTGAATAAATATCTTGTAGAACTGGGATTTACTGCTTTTAGTGCCATATCATATTCAAGGATATTTTAATGATGTTTAAATTCTTAACAGCTTTGTGAAAAATCCTTTACATTTTCAATGAAAGTAGGTTATGTGATTTTTCAAGAAACAACAAACTATTCAGATGAACTCAAGATATTTTAATGAGCTACAGGAAAGGTTACACTAGCCAATGTACTTAGCATTTGTTGTCTAACAGATGAACTTACGAATTTTTCAGAATGTTTTTTAAAATATGGTTTTCAGTGATTCATTTAGTCAAAACATATTCTGCCCTTTAAAAAGGAACATCTCTGTTAGTCCTCCAAATATATTATATAATTTAAGCTTCTAATTAGAAGCTTTACCACACAAACTTTGCATCAGAATTTTGGCATAACATAAATATTGCACATTCTGAGATTTTTAATTCCCAAGACTGTTAGCCATTTTGTGTGTCTGTGTGTGTGTGTGTTTCTTAAAAGTAACTGATAGTTTTTCTTTCATTTACTTTAAAATAATTATTGAATATACTAATTTTAATTGCTTAGATTTTTTAATATTATTAATACTAATATAGCTATAGGTTTTTCTATCCTGGTGAAAGTTTTCATAGTAAACCTTTTATACTTATAAAAGCTAAGGATATAGGAAAGGCCTGAAAACTTATCACACTTAATTTTAGTCTCAGTGTTTTCATGTACTTACTCTTTTATTAATTCATACATTCATGTATTCAAGTATTTATTGAGTGTCCTTTTAGGCTCCATGTTGGGAGTGGAGCTACAGAGATACCTTGGATATTAGAACCATATGCTACCTCCAAGTTAGTATCAAGAGGAAGAAGGCCTCAGGGCTTCCAGAGGTTAGATTAGTTGTCTAAACAGCAGCAGACTCTACACTGAAACCCAGCTCTATTCTTTCCTTTATGCTGAGATCCACTGACATGAGGCCACCATTCATTTTATCTGTGTCTTGTACCCCTCCTGTGTTAAATGAAGGAAATTCTCTGGATTTTCCTCAACCCAAGGAACATGGTGAGATAAAATGAGATTATGTAACTGAAAACTTTTAGGTTTCTATCAAGAATGATGCCATAGAATTCTGAGGTACCATCATGTAGTAGTGGTAAATTTTTTGAATCCATGATCTTTCCCTGTAAGTAAGACACTTAAAATACTTATAGTATTGCCTTCTGTCAAGGTAACCTTTATATTATAAATTATATATATTATATATATATATAAATTACATATATTTATTTATATTATATTAGAAATTGTTCCAGAATTTTTATATAAAAATGAAAGAATAACATGGTTATGGACTACAGATGATGTTTACACTCATGTACTTAAAACAAACAAAAATCTCTGTGATAAAATTGATAGTTTTTGCCTTTGTTGTGGTTAATATTGTTATTAGCAATTTGGGAATAATGAGGGGGGAGAATGTATTTGATTTCAACTGAAATGCTAAATTCTTTATTTGGAACTATTAAGTTAGGGTCCATTTGCTCTTTTGCCAATCTCAAAAGGCAATTTTTGAATGAAAGGTCAACAACACTTGCTAAATAATTTTGCCTCTGAAAAGTAGGAAGCATTTCTTTAGGGGATTAGGTTTGGCTTATTTACATATTCCAGTGAATTTTTTATGAGATTTCAAATTTCCTACTCCTTACATGTAAACCAGTATATTTACTGTGCTCTTTACTGTTTTTAATCCTCTTGATTGTAAAGAGAAATAGATCTAAAAGAATGAGTAACAACTGCTTTAAAATTGAGACAGCCTCACTAATAATTTTTGCTTTTTCAACAAATGTTTTTCTGAACTTATATGGCCCCTGGTAAACATTGGACAATTAATCATCCTCAGGAGATAATGCAGAGTATATTACCAAATTTCTCAAAAATCATTATTCACTTATTCTTGTTCTGTTTATTTTCCTCTTGACATATAAAATAATTATTTTGCCTATGGAAATTTAAGGTGAATCTCAAAAGCTGCTTGGGAATTTGTTGGAACCTTTGATAACATGGAGCAAAAATGGAGAGGCACAAAAATCAATTTCTTAGATAAGCATTGTAATCACTTTTATGCCATGAGCCATTATCACTGTCATTATTGTAATCATCATGTAGCCATTACTATGCTGACATTTAAAAAAGCTTTAACAATGCAACGTTTGCTCTCACAGCACACCTTGGGATTTGTGCATATAGTTTGATTACTAAATGCAGCTACTGAAGCCCCAACATTGTAGGAGACTTGCTCAAGGTCACAAAAAATCAATAACAGTTACAGAAAGAACTCATGAAATTACATCACGAGGTCAAGTAGATGGGTCACTAAATAACCTTACTTTTCCACAGTGTTTGGTGAAAAAATTGTATTTCACAATATAATGTAGGTGACAGCGTCAAGCCATAGTCTATGTCAATTGTTGGTTACTTTCTCCAAGGCCTGAGCTTTGTGTAGCTATAAGCAAATCACTTTAATTTCTTGAACTTTAAGAGTGTGACATTGTTTACTAATGATTTCCCGTGCTTCCTAAGAGTGGAATATTATGCAATGATATTGGTAGACTGTATTTTCAAGGATGGCCTCAACAAAGTCTCCCACCGCACATGTTTTTGAGCAGTGTGACTTTGCCATTCCCCTGTCGGTGGTAGGGGTCTAATTCTGCTCCCCGGAAGTCTGGGCTGGTCTTAGTCACTTGTAAGCAATGGAACACGCCAACAGTGATGCTGCATGAACTCCCAGGCCAGGTCAGAAGAAGCCCTTCAGTGTCTGCTTTTGTCCCTTGGAGCACTCATTCTTTTTCCTCTCAGATGCCCTCTCTGGGATCCCTGACTCATTCTGAGATTCCCAAGTTGCCCTGAAAAGCCACACGTAGCGTTGGCAGTACTAGCTGAGCTTAGCTCTTACATCTTCCAGTTCTGATGCCAGGCTTTGTGAAAGAGAAGCTTCCAGATGCTAGACCCCACCTCCTTGAATGGCCTTCATTCCTTTATGTGTTACCAGCTGAGGCTTCAGACGCTCGGATTAGATGCAAGCCATCTGCACTGCACACTGTCCAAATTACTGACCTACAAAATATGTAAGCAAAATAAAATGGTTGCTGTTTATGCTACTAAGTTTAGGGAATTTGTTTTTGCAGCAGTAGATACTTTGAACAGATGGTGAAAATAAATTCTTTGGACAAAATAGAAATTATACTATCTATTCTTGATATCTCTGCTGGAGTAGAGACACTGATAGTTCAAGTGTATAGATACTGTATCTTCACTGTCATGACTATTGAGATTCTTATGCGTCAGGAAGGCCTCCTCTCCCAGATTTTCAGTCACACATCCTTTCCATTGAAATTGCTGTCTCCCACACCAATTCTGCTCACTCATCTCAACAAAACTGAGACTCTAGCATTGGTCTCTAAAGTACCTACAGCAGTGGATGGGCAGTGTGTTTTGAATTTGGGACATGCCCATAATGATGTTAAGATCCTTGTAGAAACTTCAGAGTTTGGAATTCATTCTGATGTAGAGGCAGAGCCATCTTGATAAACCATGACCTGGGCAAAGAAGGGAAGTTCCTGACCCTTACCTAGAGAATCCCTCAGGGAGCTATTTATATCTAGTTGTTTCTTTTGCTATCCCTCCTCCTAGAGTTAATACAAACAATAATGAAAATTGTTAAAATAAACTTTTAAAGAGAAAACAACAAGATACTGACCAATATACAAATGTACCACGATTCCATATCTGTAAAAAAATATGTGTGTGTCTGTGTGAGCAAGTATGCGTGAAATCTGTCTGTGAACGAGTAAAAATCAGTTGTTAGGGGAATATGCTACACCACTGACAGTGGATAATTACCTCCGTGGATAGAATTAGAAGAGCTGAGAAGGTAGGTTAGAAAATGGTAGTAAACTCTGTCTCTCTCTCTCTGTCTCCTTTCTTTTTTCCTCTTTCTTCCACCCTCCCCTCTTTCTTCCTGTTGTTCTGAATATAACAGAACTAAATAATTACAACATAGATCTCATCACAGATCTCACAGATCTGTGTTGTTAAAAACTTGGTCTCCCAAAGGACACACTGTATGTTACACATTTTATCAGATACTCCTTACGTATGACTGAAGATTAGCTCAGTCTCTTTGTTTCAACTATTACTGAGTCAGCCAGCTCTGACTAGGTGCCAATAGACTTTCCTCAGGTGCAACTTGACACCCCTCAGCTTTTGCCCCGTGTACATAACTCTTTTCCCTTGCAGCGGTTTGCTTTGTTGACTCCAAAGTGTGGGCTGCTTAGCACTCATGCAAACAAAATTCAGACATGTGAGAGATTTAATAGTCTATCACAGAAACTTTTGACCAGTGCAAAAGTGGATCAAAGTTTTCCTTTTGTCCTCCATAGATGGAATGAACTAATGTGAAGTATATGTGGCAACTCAGAAGATACACCTGTATGTTTCCAAGCACATTTAGCCGTGGCCAGTTTGATGAAGCATCCTCATATTATCTCTTGCTCCTGTCTTATTTCACTCCATTTGTCTGACACTCCTCCTGCCTGGGATTGCACTTCTTTATAACATAGTAGCATATGAGTCTAAGGTTCAGGCTCTGCTTTCTGTTAAACTCAGTATGAGATATGTACAAAAGAGAACTTCCTCAGTGTTAGGTCTCTTGTCCAAACCTCAAACACATAACATACTAGCAAATGATTCTCCAGAAAAATTAAAGTTTGGCCAAATATTAATCAATCTAAGGCTTGCTTGAACTCAGGGTATCAATGTGTGTTGAGAGAGTGGTGGGCCAAAATAACAAAAACTTTTATACAAGCCTATAAAAATACAAAGATTAAAATTAAATTTCTATTATGGTGGAAACCATTTCTTGGTAGAGCGATTGGTGGGATCTAGGCTATGAGTGGCCAAAACCCATGTATTTCCTAAGAAGTTAAGAGATAGGCAGAGGAAGAAGAGGTAGTTCTTACTAAAAGTGAGCAGTAGAAGTGATGGTCTGGATGTAGAGTTCAGATCATGTAGGCATGGAAGGCAAGATGAAGAATGATGCCGCCGTTGGAATTGGTCCCTAGAAACTTGTGTAGACCTAATATTTATTGTGGAAAGCTATCTCTAAGAGGTGGCTAAAGTTATGTCAAAGTAAAACTAAATATAATAAAACATATTCAGGCTATCCCACATGCTGATACTTAGTGGTCACTTTTAATGAATTGTTGGCTATTTATATTCTAATAGAAAAGTTCTCTCATTTGTGAGCTAAAAGTGAATTTGAAAAATCTCCCTGAAAGAGTAGAGATAAAACATATGACTGATAAGTGACTGTGCTGGAGCAGGAATCCAAATCTCCTGGCTCTTCTTCTGTATTTCCTTTGAGGCCATAAAGTCTTTGAAATGACCTACTTGTCTGTCTGCTTGTGCTGTAAGTTCATTGTCTCAAGGCTTAGCACCTAGAAAGTGCTCAATGAGCATTTATTAAATTAATGAATAGCTGTGACCACACCATAAATGTTTAAAGCAAAGATGTTCTGCTGTATTTAAACATGTACTTACCAATGCAAGGTAGGAAACAAAGATAATAAAAGTATCCAATTAAGACTACTGTCTTGCTTTTAGAAATATTTTCATCAATATGAAGTCAATATTAAGCTCTGAAAATTGCTTAGGGGATCAAAGAAATGGAAGAAAGAACCTGACATACACACAAGCTTTCAAGAAAAGTTCTATAAGATTTCAAGTTTTTAAGAGATGGTCTATTTTAACAGCAATGCTTTATGATGTCACAAGTTTATTACTGGAAATGTTGATGGACTCATGATTTAGATGGGTTCCCCAAGTCTCTAAGTACAAGTCATTTTCAAATTTTATCAAAATACTTTCCTGTTCTCAAGGCATGTTTGAATTAGTGGTAGTGTACTGCTCTCTGAAAAGCAATCTGAATAATGTGTAATCCCACAGGAAAATCAAAGATGTCAAGGACTGCCTAACTACAGTCATGTCAAACCACATGATTAGGAAGATCTCTAGGGATACATCTTCTTTTGATACACTACTAAAGTTTAAAAAATGTTCTCAAGTACTGAAAGTAAATTTTTATTAGGAGTAGAAAAAAATGGACATGTTGGCAAATTTTGAGATAATGTTTTTGTAACGACAGTATACTTCAAGTATCTGGCGTATAGTAAGGAATTAGTAAACAAATATGCCTTTATCCACACAAAATAGATGTTCCAAAGTTCTTGCAGTAGAGAAAATCGGGACATAGACTGCCCCTCACTCAGAGCCTATTCACTTCTATTGATATACAATTTCAATAGAACTGTAGGCTGCTAGTTAAGAAGGATGATAGAAAGCTTTAAGAACTGAAAGGTTTGATGCTAATCAAGCATCCCTCATTTAACCAGAAAAATAAGTAGCAAATTTGACCAGGATTTGGCTTTACTTTATGTTTCTAAATACACATTTTTCATTAAAGACATGGTTTTCTTTTTATAGAAACTTATTTAATAACTCTATTTTCTAGATTCGACTATAATACTTCTACTTTAAAAATATCTTAAACATATTTTGTAAAACCATAAACTGGGATAAATGGAACTTTTTAACCTCTTGCTTTTCAGATGGTCTTTAACTTCATGTATACCTTCTGAGGAAGAATTAAGGATATAAATAAATATAAATTTACTTTATTAGTGACCAAGATATATTTCCATGGGATGTTTTATGGAGGGCTCAGTTCTTATACCACCCCCAAATAGGCCTCTTTGCCGTATGGATTATTTTGAGCTGAAGGCATGGAAGACCCAGCAGGTTCAGGAAGAATATTTGCCTCCCCCTTAACTGCCTAAAATAATTTAAATAAGAGGCCTGGCCCTGAAAGAAATTAGCAGGGGTAACTTTTTTTTAATCTCAAAGATTTAGCAGCATGGCAGGGGAAACATGTGATTACCAAATATCAGCACTTCTTATCTTCCTGTGAATTGCCCTCCTTCCCTTTGAAAGCCCCCCGTCACCACACCATTCCATCACTCAGGACAGCATATGAGCTTCAGTTGCTGGACTGCCTCTGGGTCTCCTATAGTTATGGGGCTCCTGTATACATGGAATGAAATGTTTTCTTCCTGGTAATCAGTCTTATGGCAATTGAATCATTAGACCCGTGAAAGAACCTAGGAGAGAAAGGAAAAAATTTCCACCCCTATGCTTATAAAATGATGCAAATTGTATTTCAGTGGTAGGGTTAAGGTGATTCACGTTTGGAAACCTAAACCTTTTCATGTGGAAAATATATAAAATGTCAATATGAATAAAGCTAACCAATTATTAGCTAATGGATTTACCACAGCTCTTCTCTGTTGGCTATCTTTTTCTTTTTCTGTTTTGATGTTTAGTCACCACTGAGAGAGAGGAATGGGTTCCTAAGTGCCAGGGTTTTTGGAATATGCTTTTGAACTTTAAATTCAGAGTTATTCACTTGATAGAAATAATTTTCAAAAAAATATTATGGACTCTCTAGCCTAAAAGTTGGGAAACTATCCGTGCTTACATGTTTTGGAATACTTTGGTTCCATATGAATTGCTCCTTAGAGCTTATAATAGGGACCTTGTAGTGGTATTTGAGAACACTATTATTTTTGTTCAGTTGTTTTGAATTTTAAAGTAGAAATAATGGCTTTTAATCTATAGGTAAATCAACAATTTAAACATTTCTTGCATAGGTATGTCCCTTAGTATGTATCATATGAATCAGTCTTTCAAGTTTTTCCAAAGTACTTTTTACCATTTTCAAAGAAAGAGATAATAGGTTTTTTATTTTAGTATTTTTTAAAAATACATACTCTTGGGGCGCCTGGGTGGCTTAGTCGGTTAAGCGTCCGACTTTCGCTTGGGTCATGATCTCGCGGTTCGTGGGTTCGAGCCCCGCTTCGGGCTCTGTGCTGACTGCCAGCTCAGAGCCTGGAGCCTGTTTCAGTCTGTGACTCCCTCTCTCTCTCTGACCCTCCCCTGCTCACGCTGTCTCTCTCTCTCTCTCCTAGAAATAAATAAAACATTAAAAAAAATAAAAAAAAAATAAAAATACATACTCTTAAATTAATTCTTTTTAATGTTAGTAAAAACTCCATTCCTGAAATATATGTACATATATATGTATATATATTTATACATACATACATACATACATACATATATATTTTTCATGTTTCAGTTTTGCAACTAGGAAGCATAATTCTAGGTCAAGCACAAAGCACTGAGCATCATTTCGGAGGGATTTTAAGGTCAGAAAGAAGCACTTTTTGAGTGACATTATTTTTAAAAAGAGAAAAAAAAGTTAACAGAGTCGAAAAGCAATATCAGAGTGCAATTAGTAAGGGGGAGAATTATTTTATAAGCTTTTATTTTAGATAGTTTTATATTTCTGTGTGTGTTTGTGTGTGTGTGTGTGTGTGTGTATTAAGTCAAAATACAAAGTGTCTTTGATATTGTAGGTTGTAGTAAAGTGACATAACTAAAACAATTTAGCAACAAATTTGATGCAATTTATTAGGAGAAAGTAATCCTTGGGTGGAGGAAGGATAGTGTGTCACAAGCAGTGGGGCACTCTCCCTGAGGGATTTTGGCTATGAGCTGGTTTTTAGTGCATTATAGATAATGTAGAAAAAGGGCACGATTGCCCAGGATTGCATACCTAATCTTACTTGGAAAGATCAAGGAACAAGGAAGTAAGTACAGAGCCAAGTGTTAGCTTGGCATTTTGGGGATTTGCTGACTGGAAATACTGTGTTTTAGGAACATGAAAATTCGGTTTGCTGATGTGGCATGCCAGGCATATGTGATTCTGTCTTTGGCCCAGAAGTTTATTTCAGTGTAGTCAAAATATTTGAAGGTCCGTACTCTTAGGAATGCCTTACAGGTAGAGGAAAGGAGAAAAAGAGGAGATGTTTACAAAGATAGGGAAGCAGCAATGACACACAGCAATGTCAAACACTAAGCAAGAAAGGCATAATGCATGGAGTGATAAAAAGCTCCAAAGGGTGGGGGTGCCTGGGTGGCTCAATCGGTTGGGCATCCAACTTCAGCTCAGGTCATGATCTCACGGTTTGTGGGTGCGAGCCCCTTGTCAGGCTCTGTGCTGACAGCTAGCTCAGAGCCTGGAGCCTGCTTCAGATTCTGTCTCCCTCTCTCTCTGACCCTCCCCTGCTCATGCTGCCTCTCTCTCTTTCTCATAAATAAATAAAAATGTTAAAAAAAAAAGTACAAAAGGTGGAGTAAGTACTTCATATTTAAATGTGATATAAACCAAAGCCATCAGATTTGGCTGGAAAGAGGTTTTTGATATCCTTAAAGAATGGATTTTTAATTGGGTGTTGGATGTAGTAGCCAAATTTTTTTAAAGAATTAAGGACGAATAGGGAAATGAAATGATGTTACCAGATATAAGTGATTTATTCTAATATTTGAAAAGAAAACAGAAAGAAAATTAATAGTTAAGAATAAGGCATGATATAGGAAAAGGTTGATCAAGAGGGCAGAAAGTTGATTCTATTTATTTGAAAGAGGTGTTTGGATATGGAAATTTAAAGAACCAAATGAGAGATATGAAGGTGAAATAGTTATATAATGCTGAAAGCCAAATGGGTTTACTAGTGTAGGGAAGAAAAAATTACCTCCACTCTTCTGAGTTCTTCTTGATGGTCTATTAATTAAACTGAAATAAGACAGATTAAGAGAAGAAAAGCAAATTTGATTTCACTTGAAGGGGAGTCCCAGAAGACCGATGAGGCTCAAAGGCTGTCAGACAGTAAGGCTTATGTACCATCCTGAGCTAAGATGAAGAGAGGAGAGGCCTGGGGTTTGAAAAGGAAGTGAGACAATTCCTAAAGAGATGGAAAGAGCAGATGTTTGGTAAACAAATGTTTGTCAGTCCTGCAGAGACCTGGGGCCCCAGAGAGGAATTTGAACAAGCAGGCGGGGCCCAGCTCTCCCCTGCCTCTCACACCTAGCCCTTGCTCTTTGTAGTTACATGTGCTGATACCTCTCTTCCTGGCTCTTCTGTCTAAATTTTTAGAGTCCCTTGACTGGGGTGTAAAAAGCTCTTTCTGGGGCCTTCATTGTCTTCAGCTCAAAATAATTCAGATGACACATTTTGGGAAAGCTTATTCTGAACCCCTTCATGCCATGTAGTTTACAAAAATAGACAATGGCCAGTGAAGTGGAGATAGGCTCAAAGAGGAGGGTGCATGCTCAGGAAGGTATCAAATTAACCCAGTTTGTAGGAGTCAGAAAAATTATAGTTTTTAAATTTCAGAGCCATCGCTTGAAATGTATTCTCTCTAGTTCAGTTTTCATTATTCGTGGATTCGGTATATGCAAGTTCACCTACTCACTAAAGTTTATTTGTAACCCCAAAAGCAATACTTTTCACACTTGCATTGTTGCCTACATGCACACAGCAACGAAATGTTTGAGTTGCCCCATCCATATGTTCCCAGTTGAGGTCAAACAAGGGGACACTACCTTATTGTCTCAGTTTTACACTGAACAAGTCTCCTTTTTGCAGTCTATTTTGTTCCATGTTTTCCATAAATTTGTACAATTTATTGGTAATTTCACTGTTTAAAATGACCCCAAGCATAGTGCTAATGTGGTGTCTAGTATTCCTGCCTACTAGAAAGCTGTGATATGCCTTATAAAGAATCTTTGAGTAAGGGTATGTTAGACATAAGCATCATTCAGGCATGAGTTAAGGTGGGTTCAATGTTAATGAAGCAACTGTTTAATAAAATAGGGTGTCTTTCAACAGAAGCAGACATGCAATAAGATATTTATTGATCAGTTGATGGAAAAATGACCAGACGCCTGCAGGGACCCAATATAGTATTTCCCCTAGAAACAGTGGTTCAGTATTTGCTAATTCTGTGTTCACAGTGACCATTTAGAACATAACTACTGTGAATGACCAAGAATTGACTGTACTTTAAAATGGTCCATATTTAAATGGGTTATTTACCTGGAATATTGATAATCCTTTAAAATATTTCTCAGTTCTGTTTTATTGTGCCGTAATACATTTTTTTGACCCGGGGGCATGGTAATTGATAAAATATTTTTCATAAGTTTCTAGTTATGTGTTTGATTATCTTCACACAAAAACCCAAGCTATGGAAGAAATTTTATAACAGTTTATTCAGTTGTATAGATCTTTCAGATAATAAGCCAGTAAAAATAATGTGTATGTTAAAATGATTTTTTAAACAATATTTTTATTTATTTATTTTTTAAATGTTTATTTTTGAGAGAGAGAGAGAAAGAGAGAACATGTGGGGGAGGGGCAGAGAGGGAGGAAGACAATCTGAAGCAGGCTCTAGGCTCTGAGCTGTAAGCACAGACCCTGATGTGGGCCTCGAATCCATGAACCGCGATATCATGACCTGAGCCGAAGTAGGACGCTCAATCGACTGAACCACCCAGGCATCCCTAAACAATATTTTAAAAAAGAATTTTAAATATAATTATCATCTTATATACCATAAGCAATAGCATTCGTGAGCATTGGTATGTGTGTTTTCTCCATGAGCTTCTATCTTTAGTACACATTCATATCTAAAGTTTGATCAGTAGTGTGAATAATCCTTTAATGTTTTCTAAGCCTTCTGTTTCATTGGTTCAGCTATCTATTTTTTCTGTAAGCAATTTTTGTGACAATGTTACTGTTTATATTATCAGTTAGGAAACCTGCTAGACAATTGAAAAGACTTCCAGGCAATGAGCTTTAAGTTTTATAGGAACTATGGAATAAAAATGCTTGAGAACAACCTTCTTATATCTATGCCTTTGCTGCCTTCCAAAGAGGAATTGCATATTGAATTAATGAGAGTTATCATAGGACTCAACATGATGACATTAAAAAAATTAATATAGATCCTTCTGAGAATTTAATAGACAGGCACAGAATATTCAGCAATTTAACAAGCATTTAATAAACTACAGAGGGTTGTGTGGAATATGTCTGTGATAAAAAGGTAGAAATGGTTGAAGAAAGGAGGATAAATCCGTTGAAGACTTCAAACTCATGAGAGACTTTGATCCAGAACTACTTAGCTAAGCCACTTCCAAATTCCTGATCCTCCGAAAAGCTGTGAGATAATAATTGTGTGTTGTTTGAAGCCAAACAATTGGGAGTAATTTGTTTCGGAACGTGTATAACTAATAAATTTATTATCATCATGATCATCATCATCATCATTACTTTGGATCAAGAATTTAAATGTATTTTTGCTTCTATTGCTCAGTGAGGTTTGTGAGAGGGAGTAATTGAAAGAAACTTTGTACTGAAATTCCAGAATTCTTAGAACATCAGGAAGGTCCTAATCCTAAAGAGAATTATTTTCTATGTATCAGGGTATAGTAAATGTAAAAACATAGAATATGAACAATAGAATAGAAAAGATAGAATATAAGCAATGCTGCTTCCTTTGTGTAATAGGCTAGGATGTGAAAAATGGAAGAAGGAGGCAAAAATAATGAATTTATTTTTTAATACCAGGTTCTGCATATAACTGGCTTTCTTGTAGTTTCTTTCTAGTTTCTTGTAGCTTTGGTGGAGAAGGGAGAGCCGCAAAGAAATTAAGCTAGGATTAAGAAGTAAACCACAACTTAAATTTTATCTCAGGAGGTTCTGGATCTCCACTTTTATCATAGAAGGAGGAAAACATGAGGACTAAGTTCTAGATTAGGTTCAAGAATTTTTCTGAAGTATAGGTACACTAGTTATGGATCTAATGAGAACTGATATGAATCATGTGAACTGATATGAATTAATAAAATGCAGTGTTCTAAAAAGTGAGTATATTTTTTTTAACATTTATTATTTTTAAGAGAGAGACACACACAGACAAAGCATGAGCAGGGGAGGGGCAGAGAGAGAGGGAGACACAGAATCTGAAGCAGGCTCCAGGCTCTGAGCTGTCAGCACAGAGCCCAACACAGGGCTTGAACCCACGAGCTGTGAGATCATGACCTGAACTGAAGTCAGACACTTAACCAACTGAGCCAGTGAGGCACCCCTGTGTTTTTGTTCTGTAACAGCATCTAAGATTTGGAATTTGGGATACGAGGAAATAGGGATTATTCCCACAATTCTTGTATGTGGAGAATCAGGAACTAAGCTGGATATAACCAAGAATATGTTCTTGGAAAGTTTACAATGGACACATGAGAGAGTGAATTGAGAGAGAGAAAGGAAAAGTCTAGAGGAGTTTTAAGGAACGTCTTATTGAAGCCATGTGAGGAAAAAGAGGCGTGAAGAAGGGAAATTACAGCAAAGTGTAGCAGGAAAAAAAGAAAGCATAGAGTGCTATAAAGGCATGGAGACCTCAACCTGATTTAAGCTGTAATAAAACTTACATTGGTATAAAACCACATTTTTCCTTCTGATTAGGTTCCCGCAAAGACCATCAGAATCTTACTCAGTAACACTGCTGAGTAAAAATTTGGTTGCTGAGGTAAAGGATTCTCATAAGGTTGATTTAAGTGGAAACTTTTCCCATTTTATCTGATGTTAAAAGTCCTTTTAAAAATTCTGTATCTGTTTTTGATTTAATATCTTTTTAAAAAAAAATTTTTTTTTTAATGTTTTATTTATTTCTAGGAGAGAGAGACAGAGACAGCATGAGCAGGGGAGGGCCAGAGAGAGAGGGAGTCACAGACCGAAACAGGCTCCAGGCTCTGAGCTGGCAGTCAGCACAGAGCCCGACGCNGGGAGTCACAGACCGAAACAGGCTCCAGGCTCTGAGCTGGCAGTCAGCACAGAGCCCGACGCGGGGCTCGAACCCACGAACCGCGAGATCATGACCTAAGCGAAAGTCGGACGCTTAACCGACTAAGCCACCCAGGCGCCCCTTGATTTAATATCTTATGGAGCCTTAAAGTCGCATCATTTTCATTGTATATTTCTGGGGATTTAAGAGATTAAGGAGAATTAGTTTTAATACCTTGACAGATCTTGAAAAGGCTTGTTCCAAATAAGCCCATTGTAAAATTTCATCATCTTTATCTTTGACTGTTCCCCTTAGAAGTGTATTAAGGTAATAATACATTGGGGCGCCTGGGTGGCTTAGTCGGTTGAGCATCCGACTTTCGCTTAGGTCATGATCTCGCTGTTCGTGGGTTCGGCCCCGCGTCGGGCTCTGTGCTGACTGCCAGCTCAGAGCCTGGAGCCTGTTTCAGTCTGTGACTCCCTCTCTCTCTGACCCTCCCCTGCTCACGCTGTCTCTCTCTCTCCTAGAAATAAATAAAAATATTAAAAAAAATTAAAAAAAAGGTAATAATACATTATGTCAAGGAAAAGAGGACAAGTAGGCTGAAACCCTTTATTGGTCATATATTAGGACTATCATAGATGTGTTTTAAATAATTCTACTGACTAAAGCAAGGTAATGAATTAAAGATTTAGTTGTTTTTATGGTCATCTCTTGTTCAATTCATTTGAAGTTTCTGGCAAAATTCATCGTAAAAAAGATAGATATGAATTGTATTCTCTCTTTGTAGGCAAGTACCATAAATAGATCTGTATAGTGTATTCAGTATGTGCATACATTATAAGACTTTAGAAAAAAGTGTTAGAAGCCTATCAGATGAAATATGTTTTCTGTTGTTTATCCAGAGATGAATAACTCTAGCTTTTCAAACCATTTGATAGCATCTAGAAGTTAATTTTTGTCTTTCAGAGTAATTTTAGATCAGAGACAGCTCCAGAGTGAGTTTCCCAGAGGAGCTTTGCTTCATCTTAATAGAACTTCAATTGATAGAGACATTCTAGAAGTAAACTTTAAGATATGTGAAGCATAAGTTCTCATTTAAAAATCTTTCAAAATAATTTGCCATCTGATTTGAATTTCAGTTAGTAATATATATGTGGCAACTAAATGATAAGGAAAACATGACCTTCTTATAAGACATTGATAAAATGACTCTATTGAAGTCACATTTACGTTTTGTGATTCTGTTTTCTTTTCTCGGTGGTAATGGAGTATCGGTATATCCTTCCTTAAGTTACACCAAATTATTTACCTGGTTCAGTTTCCAAATATATAAAATAAAAGAGACATTTATTTTTTCCACAGATTGAATTGACTGGGAAAATAATATCTCAGGGTCTACTCTATTTGGCTGGGCAAGTTTTGAGAAAAAGGGCCCGCCAGGAGTGATGGAATGCATAGTTTGAAGCCCAGTGTGGACACAATCCACTCAAGGCATGGTTTCTAAAGGCATGGACATCATCCATAGGTGTTAGTTCCGTTCCATTGTTGGCCCTGAATAGTTCCGTCTGGCACAATGGTGTGTTAACAGAGGTAAACAGAGCGAGGCCCTGCTGAATGTAAGATGAGGATTAATAGACGAGTCAGGCAGGCAGCCTTGCAGACAAATTTTGGTCTGTGGCAAGATTCTAGACTCTCAGTTGTAACTGAGGGAAGCTCTTGCGATTTGGGTAAGATATTGAGTAAAATGTCAGACCCAGCGAAATTATGTTGCGGGGCACATTCATAAGAAAGCAATTCAGGAACAATGAGCAAGGCTGGGATCTGGTCAGGACACTCTGAATAGTAGGGACGTTACTTTAGAAATAAGCAGAAATGAGCAGCGGTGAGAGAGCTGTGCCCTACACTAAGAGCTAGAGGGTTGACTTGCTGATATCCTTTATTTGTGTGTTTAACAAACACAGGGCTGCTATGAAGTGCCAAATACTGTGTTAAGGATTCTGAGTCCAAGAATGATTCTGAGTCCAAGAATACTATGGCATAGGTGATTAAAACACTTGCTAAATAGTGCTAGAATTATTTCTAAAGCATAACTCAACCTATAAATAGGGTTCAGGGAAAATTTTCACAGAGGTAGGGGATGAGAAGGGCATGCCAAAGACAGTTGCTCACAGTGCTGAATCTCGTTATTTACGCAAGACGTTGTATAAACTGAGCCGTAATGCAGCAGAAGTGTATGTGTGTTTTTGTACATGTGTACATATTATTGTGTAAGTACTATTGCACTTTGCACTGAAACTGAAGATAGAATTGTATGTATGTATTTCTCAAACTTTAATATATCTTGATCAGCCCAGCAAAGATTTTATTGCCACAATTGAATATAATACATTAGAAAACATTTTTGTTACATCATTCAATACCTATATTTTTTATTCAAGGGTAAAAGCATATTGTTCATGGATGAAAGGAATAATCACATACTAAATACATTATTATCAGAGAATCTATAAATCAGTTGATGGCTGCATGTAGGACAAGGGTGAGTTGGTGGGATAGGAATAGTATTTCTAATCTTCAGGATATGAGAGAAAGGAATTTTTATTTTTGGATTATTGGTTATCATTTATTGATAGCAGTATTTCTGTGCTTGATTCCTGTCATGTATATTTCCTTGTCATCATATAATTGCTTGTGATCATGATGCATTACATACACCCCTGATTTCATATACTCCCTTGTCAACATTTGTGTGTGTGTGTGTGTGTGTGTGTGTGTGCATGTGTGTATGGTAAGCTTTTATAAACACAAAGACACTTAGACAGATTCACCTATATATCCAGGAATAATATTTAAACACTATGAGGAATTTGTGGTGTTTTGCAGTGAAGGGTATAAATGTAGTATGATAACTCTATATATTAACCTTCAAAAACTCGCAATCATTTTTGTTCCACAGTCAGGTGAAGACAGTGATTAGAGCCAAAAGATGATGAATGAAAATGATATTGCTTGATTAAAATTAGGTTTTACTAAAATTAGTACTGACTTTATTCTTTGTGAACTAATCAAGCTTGCCATGTAAGTGGTTGCCTTCTTTTCTTTAGAGTAGATTCTACATAAATGAAATAATATGGTGATTTAATTTCAAAAATTTCTCACTGGTCAGTCATCCTATTATATATTTTATGATCTCATTATATGAGTTAACTCAAGACATTTACTGATGATATGACTAGGGGTCATTTAATCATTTTCATTGTAATTATAGTATTGAAGCATAGAAGTTGTCCATAATCAGTCATAAAAACATGAAAGGTGAGTTGGTTATGGAGTTAAGAACTTATTCTTCTGTTGAAATACATTACTCTCACTTACTTTTATAAGTCTGACCTGGTCCATTACAGATTCAGGGAAAAGAGTATAGAAGAGAATGGATTCCTTCAAGATTGAATGTGGGTATTTATGTGTAATTTGGGCTGAGAGCTAGGAACCAAAGGTAGGAGACTTGTTCTAAGGCCATGAATTTTGATCCTTGGCATTTTAGTCTTCACTGAACCTCAAAATGCCACACACATTTGTAACTCTTTAATTCTCTTTTCCCCCCTAGGATTGTGTGTATCCCCTCAGGGAGTCTTCTTCCTCGTCTCTGCTAGACTTAAAAGATGAAATGTTAACTGTCAAAAATTTGAAGGATTTACATGCTCGATTTGCTTTATTTTGATCTAGATTGCAGGAGTGTGTTCAAAAGAAAAAGGAAATTCTCCCCTCCCAAGAATCTAATAATTGGGGTTTCTATTTTTAGCATGCTTTAAAAAAACAAATCGATTCTCCATCAATGAAATTATGAAAGACACAGCTATATTATAATATGTCGGGAATACTGTGAAAGAAATTTCTGTGGAGATTGGATTGGGTGACCTGTACTTTGGCCTTACCTCAAAACTTTATTATTATTGTTATTAAAAAAAAACATCTTATGCTTTTTCTTTCTTTATCAAAGCAATGTAGAATTGATGGTAGAGACAGAATTTCAACAAGGTGAAGAAAATACATCATCTGTTTTTGCTCCTCACTGTAATTCCTATATTTTCATATCCATCCACATCTTGTTCCCCAAGCTAGGATTCTACTAGTTTTGAGGAGAAAGTAGGATTCATTAAGCACTTATGTTCTAGTTTTATGTATGTATTGTTCTCACATTTCTAGGCTGCGATGCTTTTAGGAATAGGATTATTATGGTATTCTGGGGATTCTAAAATTTCAGTACTGTGTTTGAATTAATACTTCATTATTGTTTTACAAATCCATACACTGAGCAATAAATTAAAAGCAAATGCCCATTTGAACACTTTTTTGAAAGTAATAATAGTAATGTATATAATTCTTATCTCAGATTTGGCAACTCAGAGCAACTTAAGAGTAGCTTAAATAGGTGGTTCTGGTTAAGAGTATCTAATGATATTATAGTCAAGATGCCAGTCTGGGCTATAGCCAGTTGGAAGCTGAAAGGGGCTGGAAGGACCACTCACATGACTGTTGAACAAAGGTTCAGCCCCTCATTGGTTTTTGGCAGCTGGCCAAACTGAGGTGGGATCACTCTAATAAAAAGACTGCCTGCTGGAAGCCAAATGGGATGCTTACCCCTGAATGGTTACTATACTATCATCATCATCACCATCATCAAAACCAGTTGACATCCATTGAGAATTTATGTTAGTAATGTTTTGCAAACATGCTGTAATTTAACAGTATAAATGTGTCTTAAAAAAGGCCCCTTAATGGATCCACTTTATAGATGAGGCCCTGAGGCATAGAAAAGCAACATGTCCAAGGTTATGTTTCTAGGATACAAAGGGAGACTGAAATCTATACAGGAAAGAGAGACTTAAATCACCATGCTGTATCATCCTCTGACTGTAGTGCTTCCACCATGTATAACACTGCCTTTGCTGGATGTATTGTCTCTGCCTTCCGTCACAGTGTGATAAGGTATTTATGTTATCCTGAGACCCTTGGCATGAGAGCTCTGTAATTGGCTGAGTGTACAGAGGTAGTAGCTTTTTACTGGCAAACTTGAGCATGCACCACAGGATATGGTGGGAAATATCCAAGACTACAAGAGCACTTCTCTTGTTCTCCTCCTTCACACTATTTTTAAACAGGAATTTTGAGAAAATCACACTGAGGTAATATAGTGGCTTTGGCTAGTTTTAACACCTCATCAACACTGCTGCCATCATTCCTGCTCCCAGCTCCTAGCGTATTATTCTGTGTGAAGAAGTATTCTTGTCATCAAATATCAGAAAACACAATTCCCTTCAAATCTTCTGACACGATGACATCCTTGACTGTAAATTTTGGGTCTCTTAACAAATTTGTTAGAGCTTCTTGTTTGCTACGATATTTAAGATGTCTATAAAAATGTTATGGAAGGGACTTCTCCCAGTCTGTTTACTGATCCTTACTTTCTGATTCCCCACTAATTCCTTAGGGAAAATGGTAGTGTAATAAAACCTGCATTTTAATATTTTAATTAATAGACCTCCTTGACATTTTGGTATATTTTCTGTCAGCTGTTATGGATCGAAACCTTTCACCAGAAAACAAAGATAGGGATGAGGGCTGGGAAGGAGGACATGTAATGCAGTCATTTGATATAGTCGATAGCTGTTTGAAATGTACTTTCATTGTCTATATACTAAGTATAAGGTTCTGTGTATTTTCTGGTGATGTATTTTTTGTTCTTATACAATCTTCTATTATATATACTGTAAAATATATTACATTATACATAAAATGTACTATATATATAGTCTACCAAAACACGTATGTGTGCATGACACACGTGTATATATACATACATTTACATATGTAATATACACATATAAATGTATACATATACATGTATATAGACACATGTGTGTATATGTAACTGCTGCCTTCATCTCCATCTGTATATGTGTATGTACATATGTGATGTATATGTATGTCTTACTAGGTATATTTTATAATGTCCTGTTGTGTCATTTTGATATCTTGTTTATTTTCCCCTGCTTTTTACTTGTTTATGTTTTTGCACCAAATTTTGGGAGAATCTTTTGGGTCAGTCTTCATCTTAGTAGTTGATGCAGTCTATTTTATTGGTTCATTTACTTGTTTTCCATTTAATTTTATTTTGACAAAATTTTTTCCCTCTACCAATTCTAATAGCTTCTTTTTTTATTCCCATAACTATCTTTGTTTTTTCTGAGAGGATTTTGAATATATTCTGAGGGTATTAATTACACTTACTTACTTATAGTTACTTACACTTACTGACTTACTTACATTTACCCTTGTTAAATGTGTTTTTCAGGAGTTATCCTGCCTGTATTTGAAATTGGTAAATAGCTTGGTCAGATTTCTTTCATTCTTAATGCTAATTGTCTCCAACTTTTTGATGATTTGAGGGTGTTTATTCATATTTGTGGGTTAAAATTTAGGTTAAATTGTACTGACAGCTAGGGTGTATTTTTAAAGACTAAGTATAGATTGTGGAAAACTAACTTTGTTGTTCATTGGTTGGAGGAGTAGGAGGTACTACTAGATAACAGGATAGATAGGTGGTGTATTTTCTGAGTGCTGGGCCTACAAACTCTTCCCTTGGCCACAGTTAGTTGAGGGCAGTGTTTTATTCCAGAACCCATTTTAGAATGTACTTGCTTTAGCTGTACACACATAGTTTAGGGAGGCTATATATATATATATATAAAATGTTTAAATTTTTTACTTAAATTCCAGTTAACAGATAGTTAACATTAGTTTCAGGTATACAATATAGTGATTCAACACTTCCATATGGCACCCCGTGCTCATCACAGCAAGTACGCTTAATTCCTATCACCTATTTTATTCGCCACCCCCCCCCCCCCCACTACTACTCTGGTAACCATCAGTTTGTATTCTATAGTTAAGAGTTTATTTTTTGGCTTGCAGTTCTCTCTTTTTTCTTTCCTCTTGTTCATTTGTTTTTTAAATTCCAGATATGAGTGAAATCATATGGTATTTGTCTTTCTCTGACTTATTTCAATTAACGTTATACTCTCTAGCTTCATCCATGTTGTAGTAAGGCTGGACTTCATTCTTCTTATGGCTGAGTAATATTCCTACACATGCGCGTGCGCGCGCACACACACACACACACACACACACCTACCTCTCACATCTTTATCCATTCATCAGTCAAAGGACACTTGGGCTCTTTCCATCTTTCCATAATTTGGCTATTGTAGATAATGCTGCTCTAAATATCAGGTTACATGTATCCCTTTGAATTAGTATTTTTGTATTCTTTGGGTAAATACCTATGTAATTGCTGGATCATAAGGTGGTTTTATTTTAACTTTTTGAGGAACCTCCATACTGTTTATTTGAGTGGCTGCACCAGTTTGCATTCCCACCAACAGTGTAAAAGGGTTACCCTTTCTCTACATTCTCACCAATATCTGTTGTTTCTTCTGTTGTTGATTTTAGCCATTCTGACAGGTGTGACATGATATCTCATTGCAGTTTTGATTAGTATTTCCTAGTGATGACTGATGTTGAGCGTCTTTCCATGTGAATGCCTATGATTATATACCACTTGATTTTATAAAGTTTCTTTTAAAACATGTTGACAAAAAAGAATAGATTTCAGACAGAAAATATACTTTGAACAAATACTTTCCTAAATGTCTACTTTATAAGAGGCTTTCTGTTAAGCACTGCAGCAGGCACAAAGTAGAATGTAATTTGATAAAAGCGGGGTGAGACAATTACACAGTTGTCTCTGGTTCAAAGTAGATTGTGAGACGTACCGTGGGAGACTGACGGCACAGTGCTCTGGAGTTGGGAGGCAGAAGCAATGACATCTGTTAGAGGGAATTAGGGGAGTCTTCTTGAGAAGAAAGATAATTTGGTCCTGAAGAATGAATAAAGGGTTTGTCTTTTTTTTCATTTTGTTTTGATTTTTAGTTATAAAATTAATGTTATTGTAGAGAGTTTTGAAAATCCAGATGCTTAGAAAAAAAATCTTAAGATTTCAAATCCAAATAAAACCGTAATTAGCACTTGAGTATAGTTCACTTTATTTATTTTTTAATTTTTAAAAATGTTTTAATTATTTTTGAGAAAGAGATAGAGACAGCATGAGCAAGGGAGGGTCAGAGGGAGAGGGATCCGAAGACAGAATCCGAAGACAGGCTCCAGGCTCTGAGCTAGCTGTCAGCCTGACACGGGGCTCAAACTCATGAACTGTGAGATCATGACCTGAGCCGAAGTCGGATGCTCAACCGACTGAGCCACCCAGGCACCCCGAGCATAGTTCACTTTAATCTTTCTCTATTTTACTACATATATTTGAGGAAATTGTATGCATATAATTTCATATGCTGGTTTTTGTTTTATTTTTTTCTTTTTACTTATTTTTAAGTTAGTTAACATATAGTGTAGTCTTGGCTGCAGGAGTAGAACCCAGTGATTCATTTCTTACATATGACACCGAGTGCTCATCCCAACAAGTGTCTTCTTTAATGCCCATCACCCATTTAACCCATTTAACCACCTCCTCTCCAGCAACCCTCAGTTTTTATCTGCAGTTAAGAGTCTCTTATGGTTTGCCTCCCTCTCTGTTTTTACATATATGCTGCTTTTGAAGTTAATATTTTATTAAGTAACTTAGAGTTATACATTTTAAAACCTCTCTATAATTAGCATAATTTTAATAGCTGTTTATTTCACCATTCTAAATATTCTAAATACTTAACCAGCCCCTTTCTTACAGGACAATGAAATTGTCTTAGGTTTTGCTAATGTAAAGTATATATTGAACATCCTTTCATGTAAAGCTGTCTTTTACATTTCATTTAAAGGAAAACATTTTTTTAAATGTTTTATTTATTTCTGAGAGAGAGAAAGACAACATGAGCGGGGTGGGGTGGGGGTTCAGAGAAAGAGGGAGACACGGAATCTGAAGAGGCTCCAGGCTCTGAGCTAGCTGTCAGCACATAGCCTGACGCCGGGCTTGGACCCACGAACCGTGATAATCATGACCTGAGCTGAAGTCAGACGCTTAACTGACTGAGCCACCCAGGTGCCCCTGTCTTTTACATTTCAGATTTTTATAGGACAGATTATTAGGGGAGAGTTGGTGAAAGTTTTTAATGCTAGTGATATGCAGGCAGATTGGGAAGAGAAGGAAGGTAAATGCAAAAAAGACAGAAGAGCATAAAATGTAAATAACAAGAGAAGTAAGACATCTATGTATGGAGAGCTTCTAGCTCATCACTTTGATGAAGGCTAGCATATACAGAAAGATGCTATAAAAGAGAATTCTAGGAATGTCCTGAGGCAAGACTGAAATTTTCTAGACTGGAGTATTAATTTCTTTGGATGCTAGTGGTTAGCATTAGAGACTGCTCTGGGTGCAAATAAACTTAGAAATTTAACAACTAAACAAAGTAATCAACTTTAAAACATTTTTTGCAGGAATTTTTATAGCTTTAATTTTTTAATGTGAGCCACTCTTCTCCAAGAGGAGAATAAAATATGTGTATGTTAATATATAGGAGTATATATATATGATATTTTTAATAAATATATTTTTACTAAGCAACACTTTATTTTTTTAAGAGCAGGATAAGTATTTCATGAAACATACTTTAGAAAATGGTACACTACGGCAGAAGGGATTTGACTGCTAAGGCATTTGAACTCAGTTTTAATGGGCAGGCATAAAAATCAGAAGAGCCCCTCTGCTCACATTTACAAGAAATAGTGAAATTTATACAAGTGAATCTTCTTTTCAAAACATTAGACCTCACTCCCGTAAATATCTGTTGTTTGAATGAACACAATCAATAGTTTTCATCTGCTTTTCCAATAAGTTTATGTTACTGCTCTCAGTATGCAATCTTTTGACCTTTCTGGTGCCTTTTGAAGAAATGCTTGATTTCTTCTGGCAAATGTTGCTATGAGCAGCCACAGTTGTTACCATATATGTGTATTTGTATGACAGCTCTCTTCTTCCTTCACGATTCTGGTTAATTAATCAGAATGAAACCAGAAAATCATATTTTCTCCCTACAGATTTACTGTTTTTGTTTTGCATTTCTAATACTTCATGATTGGTTCAATTCTACAACGTTCGCTTTGAGGGCATTCCTCAGATTTCTCCATATGCTTTCTTATTCCTCCTGTGTTAACTGATAAGTAGTTCACGCCCTTTAATCAAGTACCGCCCTTAAGGTAGTGTAACACATGTCGTAAACACTGAGGAGTCCTCATTTGTAAAAGCGCCATCAAAATCTACAGTCTATCTTTACTAGTTTTGATTGGTCAGACATTTGTTATAAACACTGCTCACTCTTTCCTTCCTTCCTCTACCCCTTTTCTGCCCTCCCTCCCTTTCTCCATTTTTACTATGTGCCAGACAGTGTAAATGCTACCTGTGCAAATCTGGGTGACGGGTTACTTCGTCTGCATATGCTAACAGGGTTGATCATTTCTGCTATCTCTTCCGGCCCTTTTTTCTTTCACAAAACTATTTTATTTATAATGTAGTCTGTCTTCCTTCGTAACATACATAAATCATATATTTCTTCAACATACCTGAAAAGCTGCCATTTTCTATGATGTCTTTCTGAAATATTTCCCATAAATTAACTTCCTCATACAAATAAAGCATACAGAACTAATCTAAATGAACAGGCAGGCAGGAGAAAATAAAAACACGCATGTTGATTTAAAGTCTAAAATGCTAAAAATACCAACTGCTCTTCTAAAGAGAAATGTTGACAGGTGGTATTCAAACACATATTTTTTTTACTGAAATGACAAAACAGTTCACACTTACCTTCTATAGAGTGTAATAATAAAGCATACCTGCCTAACAGATTGAATTAATTTAAAGATCACCTACATACAATTTCAAACTTTCTGGCTTATTAAATTATAGTCAATTTCTAGAGGATATTTGATAGCAGATATCAACTGTTATCTTCTTATCATCTTACTTTCTATGCTAACTGAACCTTGATTTCTTTAGGTACTGGCATATGTCCCCAGAGCTCAAGGAATATGATTCAGAGAATTGTCACAATTCATCCAAACCAATCCTTATGAACTCATTTTCCCTGGCCCAAAATTGCTCTGGGAATGGACGTGTTACCAGTTTTGACCAACAGAATGTAAATAGTTTGCTGGACAGTATAGCCATTCACTACTTCTCCTTTCTGTTTTGAATACTGATGTTCAGAAGTATAGCGGCAACTGTTTTGTGACCATGAGGAAATATGCAAGAGTATAAAAGTTGATGCAATACTGATGGATGGAAGAAGGGAGAGAGAAAAATCCTGTATTTCTTTTTTTTTTTTAAATGTTTTATTTATTTCTAGAAGAGAGAGAGAGAGACAGCATGAGCAGGGGAGGGTCAGAGAGAGAGGGAGTCACAGACTGAAACAGGCTCCAGGCTCTGAGCTGGCAGTCAGCACAGAGTCCGACACGGGGCTCGAACCCACGAACCGCGAGATCATGACCTAAGCGAAAGTCGGACGCTTAACCGACTAAGCCACCCAGGCACCCCAAAAATCCTGTATTTCTGAAAGCATCAGTGAGCACCTGTAGTCACCCTGGGTTTCTATCTATGGATATCTGTTTGCATGAGAAAATAAAGTTTCATTTGCTTAGTTCACTGTAGGCACATTGGTTTTATTTTCAACGAAAACAATTTCAATTGGATAAAAATTATATGCCATATATTTGTTTTTACTTAATTATGGCTTATGTGAATTTAAGATACTTCTGAAAAGTGAGTTAATTTGTGTTTTCATGAATTTTATTTTCCACTCTTTCCTCAGATATCAACTGCTCTCTCTGATCTTTGGTTCTTCCATAACTGCTATCATCACTTCATGCAATTTGCCTTTTCAGGTGTAATTTAACTTGTATAATTCCTTATTTAATATCTGCTTTATCCATTAGATATCATATCAGGTGTTTTGAACTTTGGAGTATACAGTATCCCATAATGTTTAATCTACCTTATACATGTAACACAATAATATACAGATTTGCTCCTATGTGTTTTCAACCAGGTCACAGCGTGGAGGAGGTATGTTTGTTGTCAACAATTCATCAGCAGCTTCATAGACGACTCTAGTTATATACCCTCTAAATGTAGTCCCCACAATTTAATCGTGCCTGTTACAGTATGTTTAAAATTATGGAAAACATCTTTTGAAGGATAGAAACAATGTTGAAAGGAAGGGGAGGTTCTGTCTTTCTTTTCTTTTTTCCCCTTATGTGTTTTCAGACTCTATGAGGGGAACGAGCAGAACAAACAAACAGTTTGAGGGAGGAAAAGGAAGTTGCCGCAAATGCCCCTGTATTATTCAATGTCCCTATTGCATTATTTTTTTGTAAAGTAATGGATTTTATTTCTAATAACTTTGACTATGACCTGTAGGGTTGACAAAGTATCATTTCCCCAAAGTTAAAAATGTAGCCCCTCATACAAATACAAAGTGATGACTATTTTATTCAAATCACTAATTGGGTAGGGAGAGATAAGATAGTAAACCAAGAACAGTTGGGAAACTGAGATTACTTGGTTCATTGGAAAAGCATTAAGAAGTGTTAGAATAAGATTGCTGGGTTAGATACACACAAAGCTGGTCATCATGACTTTCAAGGCAATAAAACCATCTTTTCTGCTGACAAAAATCTACGAGTTAACATAATTTCACAGCATCTTTAATTAAGTGTAATTAAGTAGACATGGCAAAATCAAACATAGGTGTATTCTCTTGGAGATTTAAATAATCCTTGAGTGGTTTGCTAAACTGTGCACTGGTTTAATGTTAAGCATATTGCCCACCATTTTCTTTTTTTGGTTTCTTTAATTAATTTTTTTAAATTAAATTTTAATTAAATTTTAAAAGATTAATCAGAGGCACTGTATAGTTAATAATTTTAAAAAATGTACAGAGGTACTGAATTTTTAAATAGCTCCTTTTGAGATTTGATCATTTGATAATTCTTGCTTCCCAAATCATTTTAGTGTTATGAAAGCTCCCTCTCCCCAACTCTTTTTTCCCCTTCTCCTCCCCCATAGTCCTCCGTTAAGTTCCTCCTAATCCACCTATACGTGCAAACATACAGTATCTGTCTGAAGGTCACTCAGTTTAGACAGGAGATAAAAAATATGTCCTGAGCTTCAAAACTGATTTCAAAAATGGGATAAGAGCCACTGGTGTGGGAAGACAGGTATCATTTTGTTTATTAATGGATCTTTTGTTTTTGAGCCATCTAATTGTTCTTAGCTACTAATTGAGATAATTATAGGATTAAGTATTCAATTTTAATTTCACTCATGTAAATGATTAATAATAAAAATTTATTCCATATCTTTATAATTTTCCTCAATGAAGGCACAGCTGAGACATCCTAAAAATACTCATGTAAGGGTTTCTTTGCAAAAATGTAGGTCTCATGTGAGACAATGCTAAAATTGTACTTTTCAAGAAGGAACTTAATAGGAGAACTTCAGGGAATAAAGTAATATCTATCATAATTCAAAGACAAATGTCTGGATATCCTAAGTATTCTAATATTTTGGGGACACCTTCTACATTAATAGCTAATTAAAATGTCTCATGCCCATTTTTAAAATATGTTTTATTTCTGAGAGAGAGAGAGAGAGAGAGAGAGAGAGAGAGAGAGAGAGAGACAGCGTGATCAGGGGACGGTCAGAGAGAGAGGGAGATACAGAATCTGAAACAGGCTCCGGGCTCTCAGAGAGCTGTCAGCATACAGCCCGAGGCGGGGCTTGAACCCACGAACCGTGTGATCATGACCTGAGCCAAAGTCAGACGCTTAACAACTGAGCCACCCAGGCGCCCCTCGTGCCCACTTTTGTAGCAAGGACTGCCTACAGGTTGTCATGTTCGGTCACCTCCTTTTCCCAGTCCTGTTCCTGATTCACTGTTGCATCTCCTGTGGCTACCATCCTTTCACCCCTTCCCCTTTATTCTCCATTTTCGTTAATGTAACTCTGTGAATTTGAAAGACTTTCCTGAAGTTTTCGGAGTGACACAGAGAGATGACAGCATAGAAAGGAACAGAAATACCACCTAAATTTGAAAACTTAACAGTGCAATTCTCAGACTCTCATGATCTTTCCTCATTACAGAAAAGTAATATCTGGGGCGCCTGGGTGGCTCAGTCGGTTAAGCGTCCCACTTTGGCTCAGGTCATGATCTTGCAGTTTGTGAGTTTGAGGCCCGTGTCAGACTCTGTGCTGACAGCTGGGAACCTGAAGTCTGCTTTGGATTCTGTGTCTCCCTTTCTCTCTCTGCCCCTTCCCTGCATATGCTATGCCTTTCTCTTTCTCTCAAAAATAAACATTAAAAATTTTTAAAAAAAGTAATTTCATACTATTTCCAGTAAGTTCCCTTTATTATTTCTTAGATATTTCACTATTGTTCTACTCTTATTTGAATGTCAAGTACTTATTTCCCTATTTACAATTTTGTTTACTTTATTATGAAGGGAAATTTACAACTTTAAATGTTTTTCATAAAGGCTTTGGTTGTCCATTGAACATTGCCGTTTTCAATAAAAAATATTGAATACATTCTTAAAATGTATTAACAATTTTTTTAATGTTTATTTACCTTTGAGATACAGAGACAGAGCATGAGTGGGGGAGGAGCAGATAGAGAGGGAGACACAGAATCTGAAACAGGCTCCAGGCGCTGAGCTGTCAGCACAGAGCCCAATGCAGGGCTTGAACTCATGAACAATGAGATCATGACCTGAGCTAAAGTCAGACGCTTAACTGACTGAGCCACCCAGGCATCCCAAAATATATTTTAGAAACTTTTTTAATGTTTATTCATTTTTGGGAGAGAGACAAGAAGGGACGAGGCAGAGAGAGAGGAGACAGAATCTGAAACAGGCTGCAGGCTCTGAGCTGTCAGCACAGAGCTTGATGTGGGGCTCAAATTCCTAACGGCAAGATCATCACCTAGGTTGGAGTCAGATGCTTAACCAACTGAGCCACCCAAGTGCCCCAAAATGTATTTTTAAAGAAAATGCCTGAGAGTTCTATAATGAAAATACTTTCCCTCCCTTAGGTAGCAGAAGCTAGATTATCTTTTTTTGAAAATGGTTAATTTTACTTTCCTTTTCCAGTTATTAAATTATTACTCCACTAAAAATCATCCTTAATGTGTGAGTCCTGCTTTTACGTAGTTTCCTCATGGAATTAGATACCTGTGGGCCATAGATAATCCCTTCTCTCTGGGTGAGTCACTGGGGTGAGGGTGAGTCCCCAGCCTGATTTGTGGAAGTTTTCTCTTCATATATGTAGAAAGATAGGAATACTGATGCGTGGGGAGCACCTTTCAGGTTGTAGTTTGGCTTCCTGGGATGGACATTTTCTGGAGCTGATGAGTCTGCTCTTCCCTTTGTATTGTAACTATCTGAAGAACCCTGATAAATGGTCTGAGCAGGATGTGCTCCTGAGGAAGAAGTAGGCTATCAGTGCTGGCTTCTGGCAAAGCCTTTAGCACCAACGGTGTCATCAGTCATTCCTGAAAAGAACTGCTCTTAGTTACTTGATTGTGATTATTTAAAAATGACTTGTATTTTGAATTACAAAATATTTTTCCGGGGTACCTGGGTGACGCAGTGCCGACTTTGGCTCAAGTCATGATCTCACTGTTTGTGAGTTTGAGCCTTGTGTCCGGCTCTGTGCTGACAGCTCAGAGCCTGGAGCCTGCTTGGGATTCTGTGTCTCCCCTCTCTCTGCCCCTCGCCTGCTCATGCTCTGTCTCTCTCTCTCTCAAAAATAAAATAAAAATTAAACAAAAGGATTTTTCCCTTGTAATAGGCTACTTCTACAGTTAATAATACTAGCTGGCACTTTTCCCAAAACTTACATAGAGCTTTTCGCCTTTGATAGACAGATGAATGAATAGTAAATGAGTACACAAAATCATGGTTTTGTTTGTTTGTTTCTGTTTTTTTTCCTTTTGGTTGCTGTTGCTTGTTTAACAAATATCTCAAAACTTGTGTCTTTTTTTTTTATTCCAGGCTGAATCAATAGAGCCTATATCAGAATCTCTTCTAGTGGAATATAGGCAAATGATACTTGTCCCAAATTGTTTGGGGGAACTTACCTGGTCTGATTGAATAAGGATATCAAGAAAAAACAGGCTAATTACCAGAGAGTTATAATTTAGTGCTAGTATGTCGTATGGGGTATGGAATTCTATTCCACAGCAGAAGAGAATCGTTGGTAAGCTGTTGAGATATTGATGAATTATAATCTCTAATAAATGAGAGTGGAAATGTACTTGCTGTAAAGGTTTCCATTTATTTCTAGTAGTTCTAATTCTGCATTTGTACTCCAAGCTGTTTATTTTCATGCTATTTATTAAGGTATAAACATCCTGAATATTTCTAGAATATTTGTAAAAATACATTCAGTCACTTGTAATTACATATGTATTTAAAAACTAACAAAATTAATATTCTTGTATTTCAATAGTTACTAACATTTGTAGATCACAGGAAAGATGAAAATATTATCATTTTAAAAATACTATCATCTTTTAAAGTCAGGACTTTCCCTGTAGCAGCAGAGGCCTGTGTAAAAGCTCTGCTTTTACATGGTTTTCTCATGGAATGAAATACCTTTAGGACATAGATAATCCTTTATTTTTCAAACCAGTAAAAACTTAAGAGTATGAGCTCTGTATTTTATCATGAAGCTCACAATAATTAAAATTTAAATATTTTTCTTCATCAGTAATTAATCTAATCCAAGACATGACTTCACTTTATTAATAGAAAAATTAACTAAACTTGATCATTCCTTTGTTAGCTATTGGGTTCCAACTAATTAAATTTTCACATAATTATTTTTTCAGTCTGCTGCCATGCCTTATAAAGCGTATTTTTTCTTCTCTTCCCTTATTAGCATTGCATACCCTTTCACCTTAAATTGAGAGATTTAATGAAATACTAATGAGACTTTCAGATTCAAAAGAATGTTAAACAATGTTATTTTCCAAGGCATTTAGAATAAAGAGCTGCAATTGCACACATCATTTTTTTTCTTTGGCTACCTGACAGTTTCTCCTAAAATACATATTTTTATTTCTAAACAAATGAATCAACCGCCAGTGTTAATACTCATGGTGTTTTCTTTGATAAAGGTCAAGGGAGAAAATGGCTAAGTCATAAAGGGAAATACTTTCATGTATTCAAATGTTGGCATAATCACAGACATTTTCTTCATAAAGACTTTCACTGCAGGTTAGGTTTGTTCTAACCTTGGGAAACATTTCCTATGTTGCTGACCCCATGAAAAATTGAGTCCCAGGTGCCCTCATTAATTAATTATATAGGTATTATATAAGAACCAAGTTAGTTTATATTTTTTCGCTGTATATTCTTTGATCACTTCTAATTCTATTTCAGCAATTTCATTTTGTCATATTTCATAGAATAGAAGGATAGATCAGAATTTTCTCTAGCGTGGTTGATTGAAAATTGTTTTCTATTGTTTGCTACTTTAGAACAGTATATGTCAACTTTACAGTTCATTACTGGGAATGCTATATAGTTCTTTAGGTCTGTTGATCAGTTCTCTTGATTTTTTGTTTTAACGTTCTGGCTATTCCTGCATAGCTTCATCTCTTCCTCCTCAAATCTTTTAAATTTTAGATTCTTGGTCAATTTCACTTAATTACATTGTTTGAAGCTTTTGACCAGATGTAGCACAATCAAATTATTTTAAGAGTCAGATAGTAATGGTATGAACATATGGTAAAGGATTCAGACAAGAGGAATTGGTGGGGCCTGCAGTAAATCATAGTGTGTATGCCCTATCTAAAAGGCATTAAAGTTTTAAAAACACACTAAAACTTTCTGCTTGCCAGAGAAAACAACCCTTGGCTAGATGTTGCCCATTCATCTACCAGTTTGTGACCTGTCTTCTAAACTGACAAAAAAATCTGAAGACCAGCATTTTAAGCACCTTGTCTATTGACACAATATTATGGTAGAGCTATGAATGGGATCTAGAGCAGCCACTTGCAAACTCCTCGATCTGAGCTTGATATTATATTATTACATTAGATATTTAAAAACTAGAGACATTTTCTTGAGAATAATGGGGAGTCTGTGAAAGGAAACGATATAAACAAAGGTATGTTTTCAAAGGAAACTTGTTTATACTAAAAATTGGACTGTAGACGTGCAAGTACAGTGGTAGTTTCACGTTGACTAGATAGGAAGTGGTTAGGAATTTATGTAACAAATTGCAAATGGAGTAGCTTAAAGCCACATCCATTTATTATCTTACAGTTCTGAAGTCAGAAATCTGAGTGGCCACCACCCAAAACTGCCGCTGCAACTTCTAACACTACCAGTTCTTTCCATATTTTAGTGCCTACCCTAAGTAGCTTGTGTGTATTTGCTTATTTAAATCTCATAAAGACGCGGTGAAGATTTTAGTATTATGCTCATTTTGAAGATGAGGAAACTGAACAGGGTGGCTTTTGGAATTTTTTTTTCATCAACAATTGAGCATTTCTCCCATTGTGCTCCTTTTCCCACCTCACCTAAAAGTGGAAAGTAACTAAAGAGTGTCCTGAGATGAAGAATAGAGATGTCACTGCTGTGCCGAGGTATTCCCTCTCCTCACTCTAGGGTACTGATGGGGTCACTTTAATTTAGCTCTAATGCTGTCCTTTCTCCTCCCAAATACGCAAAACTAACTTTTCATAAAAAGCCTCACTCAGGAGAGAGGGCAAGATGGCGGAGAAGTAAGGAGCTCCGTACTTGCACTCGCGCCCATACATCACACAGAAAAGATCTGAAGCCATTGGAAACCTTACAAAACCTGAGAGGT
>NW_024082232.1:257962-276392 GCF_003009895.1 Hyaena hyaena | reverse complement strand
AGACCACAGGGGACTCCAAGAGCCACTTTAGGGGCGCCGGGGTGGCTCAGTTAGTTGGTTGAGCATCTGATGTTGGTGCAGATCAGGATCTCACGGTTCGTGGGTTCGCATCCCACATTGGGGTCTGTCCTGACAGTCTGAAGCCTGGAGCCTGCTTCCGCTTCTGTGTCTTCCTCTCTCTCTGCCCCTACCCTGCTCTCTCTCAAAAAATAAACACTTAAAAAACCTTTTATTTTTTATTATTATAATTTTTTTTTACAAATAGTTTATTGTCAAATTAGTTTCCACATAACACTCAGTGCTCATCCCCACAAGTGCCATCCTCCATGCCCATCCCTCCTCCCCCCCACATCCATCAGTTCTCAGTTTTTGTCAGCACTGAATGCTGTCTTTTATCTCTTTTATAAGCATTGTTATTCTAAAATCTGTGATTAATAATTTTATTAATAAAATTAATAAAAATATATACATGGATCTTTTTTGTTTTCTGTTGGTTCTTGTGTGTTTTTCCTTGTCTTCTCATGGTACTTTGTTCATTTTGATTATGTCCTGGCATTGTATGATGAAAATTAGGGGGGAAAGTCTTATGATTCTGTTTTCTTTTCCCAAAGAGGAGTTATGTTTGTGTAAGGAAGATAGGGGCACTAGAAATCTGGGGTAATGTTAGTCCATTTTTAGGGACTGAAATGATTTGAATCTTGGCTTCAATTTATTTAAGGGTTAATCTTCCATTTTACCCTTACTCATAGGGTGTTGAGCACTTGGAGTTTCAAAAGTTTATCAGTGCTTCTTTGGTGACTCTGGAATCTAATTTTGGTCTAACTTTAATTAATCTGTTAAAATTTCTGTTCAGTAACTTGGACTGTCATCAACCCCTTCTGGAATCAGCAGATATTCTAAGACATCCAATTGCTGAACTTACCTCTGTTGGTTTCAATCTTTTTTTCAAATCTCAGTCTCATAATTTCTTATTGCTTTTTAGAAATGATCATTTTATTATTTTATTTTTTAGCTCTCCAGTGACTTTGAGCAGATTAAAATAAAATATTGTGCAGATTATCTACTTACCCTCAGTGAGAGTATTGGCCCGCCATTTCAGAAGCTATTTAATTATCTTAATATGCCATTACCCCCTCTCTATGTTGCCTAAGGGAACCAAGGAGAAAAATTAGGTCCCAAGCCTGTGCTGTGAGTTTTAAGGTGAATATAGCATTCTCCAGGGTCTAGACAAGATGGTAGCAAGGATTATGAGAGCACTCCAAAGGGAAGGTAAAATTTAAGTAGGAAAAATTCAAGACCACTGCTCTAATTTCTCATTTTATCATAGATGCCTCTGTTTTTCCTATAATAGAACATAAGTCAGTTTCAAGCTTTATTAAACAATTTTTTCTAAACAAGCTATATTAAACAATATTTGTAACCACAATTATATTTTAATATGGGTGGTTATTGATAGCATGAAGACTTTTTCAAATCTATTGGGCACCTGGATAAATTTGAATATTCAAGAAGGGGAGAAAAACAGAATATCTCTACATAATGGGAGAATAATTTGGAGTTTTATATGGCAGCACTGATGGAGGAGGTGAGGGGAAACAAGGAGAAAGGTTAAGAAAGAGAAGCTTAGCGGTGTAACATCCGTACTGCCACCATCATCTACATCCCCCTCCTTCCCCATCTTCAGTAAAGTTGAATAAACTCCACTTTTATAGCAGAAAGCAAAACACAGATTATTTTGTGTCATTGGCATGAGGTAGGATAAAGGCTTGGAATAGGAAGAAACTCTGCCAAGAGGCTTGGACGTCCATAGGCTATAATGGTGCAGCTTATGTATCCATGGTGACCTCTGGGCTATAAGAAAAACTCTCTTGGGGCGCCTGAGTGGCTCAGTCGGTTAAGCGTCCGACTTCAGCTCAGGTCATGATCTCACAGTCCATGTGTTCAAGCCCCGCATCGGGCTCTGTACTGACAGCTCAGAGCCTGGAGCCTGCTTCGGATTCTGTGTCTCCCTGTCTCTCTGATCCTCCCCTGCTCATCCTGTCTCTCCCTCAGAAATAAATAAAACATTTAAAAAACTAAAAAAAAAAAAAAAGAAAGAAAGAAACTCTCTCCTGTCTAGGCTTTCTTCATGGGAAACTCCCCTTGGTGTAAATGTGGGCCAATCCCATGTTTTCCTGTGATGATAGAGGCTCCCTTTCATGCCACATTACCATTCCCATGCTAGTCATAGTGAGGTGTTACAACTTAAAATGACAGGAAGCACAGTGACCTAGGGGTCCAAGAACCAGTGTTTTAATTCTGCTTCATTGATTGTAGGATTGGTTGCCTTACCTTTGGAGTCTCTGTTTCCTCATCTCTAAAATAGAGTTGAAGTAGATCATGGTTTGAAATTCTTCTCTAAGGAATCCTTGTTAAATAAAATCTTAAATGGAAGCATGCATACAAAAAGCGAGCAAAATGAATTCTAGTTGAAGTGGGGGAGTGAGCAAGGGGTGGAAATCTTACCCGAACATCCCTTCCTCACTTCACAGCCCTCATGGAGTCTTAGTATTGTTGGATAACCAGTGGGCCTGATGGGTGCTTCAGTTCTAGCTATCGCCTACAGAAAAGAATGGATGCCATCTTTCAGCCAACTACAAATGATAGTAATTTAGGGAAAGGGTTACTTTTTGGGGTGGGAGATGGAGAGTGGAGAAGAAGCCCACATTCATAGAGGTCTTATTAGGTGCCAGACACAGAGCCAAGCACTTCCCTCAACCTTCCTAAGGGTTATGTGGAGTTGGTTTTATGCTCAATAGAGGGAGCACCTGAAGCTCAGAGAGGAGTATGTGGCTCAAGGTAACAGTGTCAGCATGTGGCAGAGCCGCATTCTCAGCTCAGCTCTTGCTGGTTCCACCATCAGACATGGAGGTGATGGGTAGAAAGCAGGCATCTTAGTAAATGCAATATAGGTTTGGGTCTAGGAAAGCGGCATGGGGCATTTTGGATGGAGATTATATATCTGCTTTGATTTCAACTTGTTTCTCTTTTCTGTAAAATTTTTTTTAAATGTTTATTTATTTTTGAGAGAGTGAGAGAAAGAGTGAGCGAGAGTGCATGAGTGGGGAGGGGCAGAGAGAGAGGGAGAACCAGAGTCCAAAGCAGGCTCCAGGCTCCAAGCTGTCAGCACAGAGCCTGATGTGGGGCTCGAACCCACAAACCATAAGATTGTGACCTGAGCTGAAGTCTGACTCTCAATCAGCTGAGCCACCCAGGCACCTGGTTTTCTTTTTTATTTAGTGTGATATGGGAGACTGTAATAATATGATTCAGCCCAAGGATGTGCCTTTTAATTCATAGTCTAAGTTTTTCCCTTCTTGGTTACCTACACTCACAGCCGCAGCCTAGAGGGCTGGCAAGGCACTGTTGATTTAAGCCCTTCTTTTTTTAGTGCCCTAGGGTCAATATGTGGCATTGTATTATTTCTGAATTATTAACATGCATTGTCATCTTTTCCCAAGAGTTTTAAGAAAAATAGTCTCATTGGTTAGAACCTTTGAATTAAATGCGCAAGATGTTGAACAATTTTCAGAGGGAAGAAAAAAATTATATGTGGCTTTTGATCTCATTATCATTATGCTAATGACTGTCCTTCGTTTAGAGCAATGTGATACAATGGCTAGACAGACACAGAATGCCAAGTCCACAGCAATAACAACAGCAACAATATTGCTAACAAAACATCATTTAGTAGGTGCTAAGGATAATTTTTGTTCCCAGCAATTTGGTTAAACATTATTTCTGGGTGTGTCTGGAGGGGCATTTCTGGATGAGACTAACATTTGAATTGGTAGACACACTGACCTCTACGATGTGGGTGGTTCCCATTCAATCCATTGAAGACTTGAGTGGACCAAATGGCTGAGGAAGAAATAATTCTTTTTACCTGTTTTCCAGGAAGGACATTGGCTTCCTCTTGCATTCTGAGTGAAACAGGCTCTCCTGGATCTCAGGTGTTTGGACTCAGACTGGAGCTACACATCCAGCTCTCTCGAGTCTCCAGCTTGCAGATGGCGGGACTACTCAGCCTCCATAATTGCTTGAGCCACTTCCTTATAATAAATCATATATGTGCATATATGCTATACATATATCTCCTATCAATCAGTTTCTCTGGAAAACCCTAATACAGTGACTACTGCATGGCAGGCACTGCTCTAACGTGCTGCACATAACAGCATAATTAATGCAATCCTCCACAATCTTATCAGTTTGGTCTGGTTATTTCCGTTGTGCGGATGAGGCTTAGAGCAGTTCATTAACTTCAACAAGGTCATGTAGACTAAGGATGGGGTGGGGTGGGGGTGAGGAGGATCGTCAGCGAATCTATCTGAATTTATGTTAAATGGGGATAATGATGCCCACCTTGAAAGGCTGTCAGGGTGACTAAATGAGGTGATAGGTGTGAATTATCTGGAACAGGGCAGAATGCATGGTAGGGACTCAGAAATAGCAGCTTCTGCTATTTCATTTTTATTGTGTTACAAAATTCAGAGGATTTGCAGCTCGTGAAATAGATGTAATTCCTCCAACATAATGTATCAGTAACATCTGAATTTGATCATTTGTTCGTCTCCATTAAGCTCCAATGATATTTCATGTTATCCTGGGGAAAGATGTGATTACTATGACATTTAAAATTTGGCACAGCCCAGGAGAGGGAGGAGGCATACTCCTAGATACAAGGGAAAATCCTGGTTAGACTGTCATCAGACAACTCCAGGCTGCCATACTTTAGGAAGTTGAACAGCTGCAAAGGTCACCAGGAGGTGTCTTGTTTCCCAAAAGGTGTTTGGTATTTACTTTTGCTCAAGCATGTTCCTTCTGCTCTGATAACCATTGTCATCTTCCATTACAATAAAAGATGTCAGAGGGATTTTTATAGGCATATGGCATTAATTTAGATTTCCCTCTGCGGTCATAAGAAGGTTTGCAAAAATGAAAACAAAACAAAACAAAGCCCCACTCAGCCATTCATCAATTCATATTTATTGGACAGGGATCATGAGCCACACAGCAGGGAGAACAGGATCTCCGTTTCGAAATCCATGGAATGTGCACGCTCTTTCCAGGGTGCTGGCTCCGTTGGTGCATCGTTCTCCGTTTCCTTTCCGGTCTCTGGAAACGGGTCCGAGGACTGTGCAGATTTCCTTGGAAAATCAAACATCAGCCACGTTTTCTTTTCGCCCTAGCACTGCTTGGAAATATGACTGCTAACTGCCAGAGCCCCTTCATGTCCAGCCACTGCTTGCCACAACCCAGTGAGGTAGGCTGGGCAGGCTCAATTATTTCTTTCTCATATGGGTGAGGGAACAGCAGCTCAGAGACTTTGAAAAAGTTGGCCAGGGTCTCAGCCAGAGAAAGAGCCAGTCGGTGAAAACTGCCTCCATTCTGATTCCTTGCCCACCTGTCCTTCACACCTTGGAGAACCTTACAAAAGTCTGACCATGCCATTGCTTTGCTTATAATCTTTCCATTCCTCACCCTCATTCTTAGGATAATGCCCACACTTCTTAACATGCTCGTAAGGTCTTTTGAGATCTGGCCATGCTCACTTCTGTAGACTTATGCCACACCGTTTCCATTGCCCTGACCCCACTGCCCACCCCCACCCCCAGTTATGCTCTGGCTATACTGAACCCCACTATATCACACTCTGTCCTCATCTCCCTGCCATTACTTAGGAAGTTCCCTTTACCTTCCCACACCCCCACATACCCGGCTAATGCTTACAAATTATTAAATCTCCTTTTAGACATCAATTTTTCCAAGAAGCCCTCCCTGATCTCTCTTACCTGTGTTAGATGCCTCCACTCTGTGCATCTGTTGCACGCTCTTCCTCCCCTCTCCTGAGTCTGTTCATCCTGCCTCTCCTGCTGGCCTGTAAGCTCTGTGAGAGTGAGCACTGTGCACATCCCATGTGGTAGCACCCATGCCCCTAGAAGGCAGGCGGGAATTTCCACCAAGGAATGAATGGTTGGTTTATTCATTCTGATGATGTTTCCCAGATAGCAGATCTCCTGTACACACATCAGGAATCCTTGGATTACTCCTTATGCTGGTTGTCCTCCATCTGCTCCCTCGGCCGCAGGAAGAAGAGGAGCCCAGTGGGATGCCTCCCTGGGCTCTCCTGCTGGGTGCTTTGGGCTGGCTTCCTTCCAGCAATGGGAAGCACCCACAGCAGAAGGGAGGATGGGAGGAGAGCAGGTTCAGGACAAACTGTCTTCCTTTCTGGTCCTTCTTGCTGTGACACCATGTTCGGATAGTAGCCCTCTCTCTGCACAGCTCCAGCTCCAGCAGGGAGCCTTCTCCACAGTCCAGTTCTCAGTGGTTTCTGGCAACATTTCATCTGATCCCTCAGCTGTAAAGGTGCAAATGGCTTCTAACTGTTGTTGGCTTCTGGCTGTTTCGGTATCACTTGTTTTTCCCTGAACCCTCCCCAAAATAGAAGTTGTGCCTTATACTGGACCATCTGTGGTGGCTTCTATTTCCTGTCAGATTTCTGACTGATACAGAATTCTGCTTGGTACAGGTAGGACCATGATTTTCAAATTCTCTGGGATGGTTTCTGGCAACTTTAGATTTCTGGAGGTAATTCTCAGGACAGCTTCTACTGCTGCCTTTTTATACAGACCTAAGACAGGAATTTTCAGGAGGCTCGCAATAAAATCTCCCCGTCTGCCAAACTTTCAGCATTTCCTCTGTGAGCATCAGCAGGTATCTTTAGTCCTTGGAAGTCATATTCTTCCAAGCAGATTTGGTATCTCAGTGACATGAGAAATCCCTCCCCTCTGTTAGGAATGGTTCTGCAGTATTCCCAAAATTCATTCTTATTTCCTGTCATTTGACTCCAGTAATGGTCCTCTTGTGAAGGCTCCATCTATAGTCACACAATGTTTGTTAGATTGTAGGGACACCGGTGTGAAAGAAGTTGTAGATGCAATCGGTTTAGGCATCGCTGTTTTCCTTTAAGATCCTGTGATCTCATAACAATTTTTTTAATAGAACAGAAGTTGTATTATCTGTGAATGTATGATTGGACTGAACTGTGATTTTGGGTTATCTGGGATCTTCTATAAGTAGGAGAAGCAGAGCTATTTTCAGATCTGATATATCCTGGCTTAGAATCCCAAACTGAATCACTGTGTAGTAGTCTAGGCCAAACTTAACAGAACCTGAGGTGCAGGAAAACTGTATATTTACAACCGTTATCAGGGTGAAATGTAGCAAAACTGGATTTAGGCAAGAAAATATTTGAAAATCACATATCTGACAAAGGACTTGCTTCCAGAATATAGAAAGAACTCTCAAAACTCAGTAGCAAGAAAATAACTGGCTTTAAAAATGTGCAAAAGACTTAAACAGCCATTTCACCAAAGAGGATATACAGATGGAAAACAAGGCCATGAAATATTGTTCAACATTATTAGCCATGAGAGGCATGCATATTTAAAGCATTATAGGATGCTACTACATATTCATGAGAAGGGCCAAAATAAGATAATCATGACAACAAGGACATGGAGCCCCTGGAATTCTCACACACCACACACAGGAATGTAAAATGGGACAGCCGTCCTATAAAATAGCTTGGAAGTTTCTTGAAGAGATGGGTAGACAGGAAAATGTCCCCCCAAAGATGCTCATGCTCTAATTCCCAGATCCTATGACAGTACTACTTTCAACGGCAAAAGTACTACTTTGCAGGTGTGGTTAAGGTTAGGGACTTTGAAACGGTGATATTACCCTGGAGTAGCTGAGTGGGTCCAATCTAATCACATGAATCCTTGAAAGCAAAGAATTCCTGCTGGGTCAGAGAGAGATGTGATGTGAAGAGGACAAAACTGACTGTTGCTGGCTTTGAAGGTGGAGAAAGGGGACCTTAAGCCAAGGAAGGAGAAAGCTGTCAGTTATACAACTGCAAGGAACTGAATTCTGCCAATAACTGGCAAGAACAAGGAAAGGGGTTCTTTTCTAGAGCTTCCAGAAAGGAGTGCAGCTCTGCGGATAGCTGGGATTTAGCCTGCTAAGACGCATGTTGGACTCTGACCTATAGAACTGTGAGATAAGAATACCTCAGTATTGTTGAAGCCATTAAGTTTGGGGAAATCTGTTATGACAGCAATAGACAACTCAGACAGCACATTGTCAAGCAATCCTGCTTCTGGGTATTTCCCCTAGAGAAGTGGACACATATGTTTATACAAAAACCAAGACACAAATTTTATGTCATTTTTTTTTTAAAACCATAATTGCAAAACCAACACCAGCACACGGATGTTTATAGCAGCTCTATTCAAAATAACTCAAACTTGGAACAAGCAAAATGTCTTTCAGCGGGGGGACCCACAAACAAACTGTGGTACATCCATAAAATGGAATGCTCCTCAGGAATGAAAATGAACTAACTAGTGGTACATACAGCAGCCTGCATGACTCTTGAAGGCATTATGTGAAGGAAGGAAGCCAGTCTCAGAAGGTTATGTGTTCTATGACTATTTATTCTCGAAACGGAAAAAAATAAACAACTATAATTACAGGGAATGGAGCAGTGATTGCCAGAAGTTGGGGTGTGTCTTTGAGAGATGGCAGGAGGGAGCTTGTGAGGTGACAAAACTTCTGTACCTTCATTATGGGGATGGTCAAGTGCATTATGCATGGGTTAGAAATTCAGAGACTTGTATTCTGCCCAAGAAAGTCAATTCTCTATATGATTATTTTAAAGATATTAAATAAACCCAAATCATAACAACCCAACAACAACAAACAAAAGGAAAAACAGAAACAAACTTCACGGTCTGACATAGGCTTCTGCTCTGTGGTATTGGAATTTCCAGTCCTAGCAAATGTGTCATGAACATGGCTGGGGGAGGAGACACGGCCACTTTTCTTACTTTGTGCACTGGCAGCCCCCTCAGCGTCTATGAGTGGAAAGAGTTCCAGCAGAGGTTCTGGACACAGATCCAAGATTTTCTTTCCTCCCCCAAAGGAGGGGTTGGCTTACCCAAGCTCTACAGTCCTTCAGAGAAACTGACTGGGATTCATCGCAGCCACTTGCCACAGGTGTGGGTTGACTGACCACCCTGGCTTGTCCAGGACCGAGGGGGAGGTGGTTTCCCAGGTAGTGGGACTTCCAGGTATTTTTTTTTTTATAGTTTGTTGTCCGGTTAGTTTCCATACAACACCCAGTGCCATCCTCACAAGTGCTCTCCTCCGTGCCCATCATCCCCCTCCCCCCACACCCATCAGTGGGACCTCCAGTTTTAAAACCAGGAAGGTTGGGGCACCTGGGTGGCTCAGTCAGTTAAGCGTCTGACTTTGGCTCAGGTCATGATCTCACAGTTTGTGGGTTTGAGCCCTTCATTGGGCTCTACACTGACAGTGTGGGGAGACTGCTTGGGATTATCTCTCTGTCTGCCTCTTTCTTTGCCCCTCCCCCACTATGCTCTCTTTCTCTGTCTCTCTTCCTCTCAAAATAAATAAACTTAAAAAGAATAAAACAAAACTAGGAGAATCCCAGGGTAAACTGGGACAAGTTGGTACCCTTAACATGACTTGGGAAAGTCACATAATTCATCTGAGCCTCAGTCTTTCTTATGTAAAACAGAAAGAATGGTTACCCTGACTACTTTACCAGGTTATTGTGAAATGCCAACTTTATATTGTAAAATTCTTTATAACTGTAAGTTGGTGACATTATTATTTTAAAAAAGACCATGGGACTTAGGGAGTCTTTTTAAAAAATGTTTATTTATTTTGAGAGAGAGAGAGTGAGCACAAACAGGGGAGGGGCAGAGATAGAGGGAGAGAAAGTCCCAAGCAGGCTCCATGCTATCAGTGCAGAGCCTGATGTGAGGCTTGAACTCACAAACCATGAGATCATGACTTGAGCCGAAATCAAGAGTCAGATGCTTAACCGACTGAGCCACCCAGGTGCCCCAGGGGACAGTCTTAAAGTGTACAGAAAGGGGAGGTATTATCAAAGGAAATCATGCAGTTGGGGGACATGTGTTTGTGTGTCTGACCCAAGCATTGTTGAGATTACAATTTCCATTTTGTGACTGTAAAAATACATACACTCAAGAATGTAACTTATGGTTTTGGCAATGTGCTCCCTGGGAGGTTTCAGTTACCTGGATCGCGTGGCAGGCTAGGGGAATGATTCTCAACCTTGCTATACTCTGTAATCACTGGGAAGTCTTTAAGATGCAGGTGCCTGGATCTTACTCCGAGAGATCCAGATTTAATGAGTCTAGGATTTGGTTAATTTCAAAACTCTCCCTGAGCGATTCTAATGTGCACCTGTGGGCCTCTTAATGTATCAGAGCTACGCCTCACCCCCATGGGGAGCTTGAAGGTTTGTTCATCTGTACTCACAGTCTAATGAGCTCACTTCGCAAGGGAAGAGTCAGGTACGCCTCCAAGAGAGCTGACTTCTGATCTCCGTAGGATAAGAACTCACATCTACAAAGAATGACCAACAGCAGGATCAGTCACTCGGGGAAGTTAGTACTGCAATTGTTACTGTTTTTCTAATTTGAAGGGGTTCTAATAGCTCTGGATTGGAGGGCTGTGTGTTTGTTTGCTAGGACTGCTGGAACAAAGCACCACAAATTTGGTGGCTTAAACAACAGAAATTTATTGCCTCACAGTTCTGCTGGCTAGAGGCAAGAGACAGAGGTGTTGACAGGGCCATGGTCCTTCTGAAGGCACTGAGGAAGGTTCTGTTCCAGACCCCTCTCCAACTTTAGGTAGTTCTTGGGTTCGTGGTCATATAACTCCAGTCTCCGTATGGTGTTCTCCACATGGATGTGTGTCTGTCTCCAAATTTCCCCTTTTAATAAGGATACTAGTGATACTAGATCAAGGCCAACTCTAATGACCTCATTTTAACTTGATTACCCTTGAAAAGAGCCTGTCTCCAAACAAGGTTACATTCTGAGGTACTGGGGGTTCGGATTTCAACATATGAATTTGGGAAGGACACAACTGAACTCCTAACATGAGAGGGAGCCACAGTTTCCACATAGATGATGCCATTCAGATGGGTCCTAAAACATCACAGTGGGACTGGAGTCCAGTCTAGTCTCCGATGCGAAGGCAGCCCCTGGCCAGTAAAGGAAATCCATGTGAGAAGGCCTATTCACAGGTTATTTCTCATTGATAAATCAATATCTTGGTCGAATGTTATAAGAGATGAGATTTTAAAAAAATCTTTAGGCAAAATAAGAATATCTAAAAGGAATTATGAAGTTCCTGCTCGACATCCCAGCAAAGCCCTAAAGTAGCTATTGGTTAGGAATGCTCTTAAAAAAAGGATACTTATGAAAGATTGTTGGACTGTAGGGACTTGTAAGTTCATATTGACCCTAAGACTTTGTGCTTCCTGCAATGACATTATTGAGAGGCTCACCTAATGTTTGGGGGCAGCATTCTGCAACAGGCCCTGTCTCCAAAGGAAGAACATGTTAGACCTGGCTCTGGTACAAAGAGTAAATATGAAAAACCTAATGAGGTATTCGCTCTGCTAGACTCCAGTGCTGTTTTCACTCCACAAATGTTTTCAATGGAGAGAAAATAGGACCAACATCTTTGACAATGGCAGCAGATAGATGGCAAATTCGGGTGCCCTGCAGAATGACTCACTCAGTGGTACTACAGGGAAATATTTTAAATCGACCTCCAGAAGTCAGGCAGAGAAGGACAGATACCATATGTTTACACGTATAGGAGGATTAGGAGGAATTTAACGGAGAACCATGGGGGAGAAGAAGGGGAAAAATAGTTAGGGAGAGGGAGGGAGGCAAACCATGAGAGACTCTTGAATGCCAAGAACAAAGAGAACAAACCGAGGGCTGATGGGGGTGGGGAGGAGGAGAAGGGGGGGATGGGCATGGAGGAGGGGACTTAGTGGCGATGAGCACTGGGTGTTATATGGAAGCCAACTTGACAATAAACTACTAAAAAAATTAAAAAAAAATAAATTGACCTCCAGAATTAGTCCTTGCTCTGCAGTCCAACCTGACCCTCACCAGAGAATGAAAAAGGAAATATCACATTGGTGGCAATGCTTGCTTTCTAGGAAGATAAAAATCCCGAACAAGCACCAATGGTATGAATCTGACCACTTACGTGTGCCCCTCACAGCTGTAGAAACAGATACTAAATGCACGTCCCGTTTTTCTGTTTTTGTTGTTGTCTTCACAATAATCGATGTAATTTTAAGGATACAGGTCAGGTCTCATTCATACCATAGGCTAAGCATTCATTTTTCTAGCCCCTGTAAACATTACAAATTTTCACTAGATTGTATACAGAGTTTTAAAGCAAAATTCTCCTAGAAAGTATAAAATAATCCTATGAGATAGACTTTTCCCCATAGATATAAAAAATTACTAACATTTATTCTTTCTTATAAAAGATAAGGTTAGTGTAGAGAATTTTGAAATGGAGAAAAATATGATGAATAAAGTAAATATCACTGATAATGTCATCTAATATTTTCTTCAGGTTCTTCTATGGTATTTATACATAAAATACTGTTGGTATTGCACTGCATACAGAATTCTGTTTTAGTTTATTTTCATTTACTGTTATATTGGGATGTTTTCCCTGGGCCATCAAATATTATTAAACATTTTCTGGGGCACCTGGGTGGCTAAGTCAGTTGATCTTCTGACTTCGGCTGAGGTCATGATCTTACCGCTTGTGGGTTCGAGCCCTGCTTCGGGCTCTGTGCTGACAGCTCAGAGCCTGGAGCCTACTTTGGATTCTGTGTCTTCCCCCTCTCTGCCCCTCCCATGCTCATGCTCTGTCTGTTTCTCAATAATAAATAAGTGTTTAAAAAAATAAAAAAGAATTTCCATCATATTAGATACCATATTTTGTTTAGACATTCTCCTGGTTTCAGGCATATATAGGTATTTATTACTTTTTAAATTTTTTAAAATATTTATTTATTTTTGAGATAGAGAGAAAGAGACAGAGTGAGAGTGGGGAAGGGTCAGAGAGAGAAGGAGACACATAATCTGAAGTAGGCTCCAGGCTCTCAGCTGTCAGCCCAGAGCCTGATGCGGGGCTCGAACCCACTAACCATGAGATCATGACCTGAGCTTATGAAGTTAGTTGCTTCTCCTATGGCATGAATGGACTGCTACATCTTTACTTTTCAGTGGATAAAGCATTTAAGGGCTACTTTGAGGAAGGAATATGCATCTTGATTGCTGTCAAAAGATCTATTAAATCCTTTTGAAAAGATAAAAAAAAAATAGGTGCCAGCAAAAAACCGGGGGGAGAATAGATGTCAAAGAGGGAGAGAAAATCCTAGAGACAGGAGTGGGCCATTCCTTTAAGAAATGCTTCATTTGGGGGCGCCTGAGTGGCTCAGTTGGTTAAGCGTCTGATTTTGGTTCAGGTCATGATCTCATGGTTCATGAGTTTGAGCCCCACATTGTGCTCTGGATGGACAGCTCAGAGCCTGGAGCCTGCTTTGGATCCTCTGCCTCCCTCTCTCTCTGCCTGTCTCCTGCTCTCACTCTCTCTCTCAAAAATAAATGAATAAACATTAAAAAAAGAAATGCTTCATTTTGCTGGCAGAGAGGATGTTATTGTAAAAAAACATGGATGACAATTCTGATTCAAAAAAGATTCCAAAGAATTTCATTTTGAATATAAAGAAGTTTTAGGAATATCACAATTTATTTGTGTTTCATTTTCCCTTCTATATATAAATAATTAACAAATCTATGTTCAAACAGTTCTTAGGTTTACTTAAAGGGGCCATAAGACAAAAATTCAAAGTACTATGTCATGTTTTAAATGCCCTTTTTTCTTTTTCATTTTTAGTGGTACATAAAATAATGGCAAGTCTTACAATGGATGGAGTCTTAAATTTGGTGAAATACTAGTCACGAATATGCGACTCCAAACAGACAGAAGGAATATAATCCATGAACAATCTTGGCAATATTGAGAACACAGAGATAACGTCACAGACTTCTCATCTTGTATAATTCATAGTAGGAGGTCCATTGGTGAGAAAGGACCCCCCAGTGTGGTGGTCATATTTGAAATTTGGTAGTCTTTAGTCTATTAAATATTTCATATTCCTCCAAAGTGTATATATGTGTGTACATGTATGCACACAAAATGTGTGTAGACACACACACACACACACACACACACTATTTCTTTCAGATTTTCCTTATATGGAGCACTTCTGCCATTGAGAGAAGTAATCCGTGTATTTAATTTGGTGCCAGCTTTTTTATTTTATTTATTTTTCATGGGGATCAGATCACAAGGCTATATAAAACTCATGTGATCCCCACACAAAAATAAAACAGCTGGCATTAGATTAAATGCATTGTTTACTTCCCTGAATGATAAAACTGCTTAGTATATAAATCTGCCTACAAACATCATTTCATGTCCCATTTCAGAGAAATACCTGACCTGGACTGTCTATATGCCAAGGTAAGTCCATTATCCACCCAATTTGTTTTGTGCTCCATTTTCCCTTCCTGTATTTTTCTGATGAAAGATGAACTTCTCCACTGTGAAACAGCAACAGTCAAGCAGTTCTGGTGGGCTTAGTTATAGACGGGATAATTTCTGCACTTTCAGAGTACTGTGGCAACACATAGCTCCCTTGTGCCAAATCAATTCTTCAGCAACATGATTAATTAACCTATAAGAACATAAGTTTGAATGTTGTTGCCTTGAAATGCACTAACCTTGTATTTTGCTTTTAGGCTTTTTCTACCCTTCCATGCCAAAATCATTCTGTTGTGTTTTTTCAAAACCTTGGGCAAATCAACGATGTTTGAGTATGTGCTTTTATTTTTTTTTTTTTTTTTTTTTTTTTTTTAATNAATTTATTTCTATGAGAGAGAGAGAGAGAGCGCGTGAGCAGGGGAGGGTCAGAGAGAGAGGGAGTCACAGACTGAAACAGGCTCCAGGCTCTGAGCTGGCAGTCAGCACAGAGCCCGATGCGGGGCTCGAACCCACGAACCGCGAGATCATGACCTAAGCGAAAGTCAGACGCTTAACCGACTAAGCCACCCAGGCGCCCCTGAGTATGTGCTTTTATAATCCTTCCACTGTGATCATACTGTGAGTTTTATGGCCAAATTTGGGCAGAATACACTTCTTTCTTCAGCAAACCCATTATATCATTCAACATTAGTAGAACTGGCTAGTGTAGACAGGCTTAAATTCCCACTTCATTTTCTTTTTCATTCGTTTTGTCCTGCTCTGCTAGAAGCAGGAAACAGCTATAAGAGTTTTTGAAAATAATAAATTACCTTAAAAATGTATTCTGTAGGGGCTCCTGGGTGGCTCAGCTGTTTAAGCATCTGACTTTGGCTCAGGTCATGATCTCACAGCCTGTGAGTTTGAGCCCCGTGTCAGGCTCTGTGCTGATATCTCAGAGCCTGGAGCCTGCTTCAGATTCTGTCTCCCTCTCTCTTTCTGCCCCTCCTGTACTTGTGCTATGTCTCTTTCTCTCTCTCTCTCTCTCAAAAATAACATTAAAAAATGTATTCTATAATCATTTATTGGTTACTGTACTATTTCTTGTATGAGGGACAAAAAAATAACATATGGACTTTGCCTCAGAGGACTCAGTCTAGTAGGAGAGGCATGCCTCCCTTTGCTGCCCAAATTAATTACAAATGTAGTGTCATAAAGGCTTTATTAAAACGTTTGCAGTGAGAGGCGGAACAGGTAGGAGTTTGGAGCATGACTCCTTCTAGCTAACCTTTTCACCCTCCAGGATTCTAGATAAAAACACCCTAATGCATCAAAGAGACAAATAAGAAATGACAGACTATTTGAGCCAGTTTTTTGTCTTTCCATTTCCTTCCCAATGATATTTGATTGACTCACCTAGCTGCTGGTGTTGAATGAAGCCGCAGTGAGTGAGACTACTTAGCGTTAACCAGAGTTCTGATTTTCGTTATGACATGGAGAGAAGAAGCATAAGAGAGTGGGTAGGACTGAATGTCAAGCCTTTAAGACTCAGTAACCCAACACACCAGGTAAAAATAAATAGTAAATAAATGTAGTAACCCAGTGCATGTGTAGACAGAGAGGACAGCAACTCCTCTTGGGGTGGAAGTTCTCGGTGCACCATTCCCGAGTGGAAAGATGGCTGGACGCATATGGAAAAATGCAGAAGTGGCATCTACAGGGTGCTAGTGCTGGGCATGGTGAAGGCAGCATGCAGCAAGATCTTCAAGGAAGAGATAAACAGAAAATGTGTCTTGAAGGATAGGAAGCAATCCGATGAGGAAATGAGGCTGTAGAGAAAGTAGAAGGGGTCTGGTAATGCCAGGTGCTAGGGAATTACTGAAGTATAGCAAGGGGATAATAGAATCAAATATGTGTTTCAGAAGATAATTCTGACAAATGTGGCGGGTAGATTGATGGGGGACAGGTGTGCTGGAGAGGCAGGAAGGCATATTGCCTACATTGCAGTTATCCAGGTAATAAATGGGAAAGACCTGAAAAACAAATAAACAGTGTTTGCATGGAACACAGGAAAGGGAATGTATTTAAGAAACATTCTAGAAACAGTACCTGTTTTATTCTTTATACCAAATGCACCAAGCATGTAAGTCATTATGTGGAGGGCAGAGGCAGAGATAGGCCAAGAGTGTTACTCTAAAGGAGCTTCTTTCATGAGGAAGGAAACATCAGGAGTAGGGAATAAATGACCTTGAACAACACTAACCTCTGCCAACTTGCAGTTCCCTCTGTTCTTTGGAGTCATTGCTAGACTCCAGGATGTTTACCCAGTGCCAAGGCACTCTACGTTTGGATGGCTTGATATCACTGTCCAAACTGGGCTTCACTGAGAGGCCATGACCGCAAAACATCCTCACTCAGCACTGTGGGGCTTTCCGCTACTCCTGTGAACCTTTTTCATTCATGGAAACCAATGTGATCTTCCACCTGGACCACACTGGCTGGAGGAAGCTCACTAAAGTTGCCCAAGGCTCCATCTGCCTAAACACACCACACACTCACTCATTTCCAGCGTAGGGGCAGTGAGGAACGGGTCTCCTCTGCTCTCAAAACTAACATATAAATGGGATGGGTGTTGCTGCTCCTGGAAAGTGTCACTTAGTGAGTCCCACCAACATTTTTGTTCTTCTCTCCCACAGCCACGGGAATTATTTTCCTAGATAGGGAGTAGGAAAGCCTTGCTCTTCCTCCTCATACACACCCACAAACTTTTGATCTAAATCCAGTGCCCTAAGGAACCAGACTTCTGAAACTCAAAAAAGTATGCTGATCTCACACCCTTTTCTTGAGGCAAGAACATTAAATGGCCTGGGATTTCAAATGTGGGATAAAGAAGAGGGAGAAAGAAAATAAATGGAAAAACTTTGGTTAATCTCAGTTGAATTTCCTTTGCATAAATATAATCACAGCTGCTTTGTGCCCCATTCCTAGTACTTAACAAAGTGTCTGACATCTAGTAGCACTTATTCAAAGTTTAAGTGAATACATGAATACAAATGCATGCGAGTTGAACTGGAGACTAAGCCTTGGTTATGGACAGCACATTACACATTCAATTTGGCAAGTATGTATTGAACACTATGTGGCAGGTACTGTGCAAGATCCTCCTGGATGGTGCTAGAGCCTTCCTACAGTGTGGACAAGACAGATGAATGCCTGCCTTCATGGAGCTTACTCCTATTGTTAATAAGGAAGACAATAAACAAACAGATCCTTACAAATTGATAAGTAATGGAGAAGAAATAAACAGGGTGAAGTAATAGAGGATAATTTAGTGATGGGGAGTGGGGATAGGGGGGCGGTGAGTGCTATTAATTTGATTGTGCTTTCCCTCCAACCATCCTGACCCCTGACAGTAAAAATCAAACTTAAAAAAAAAATTAACAAAAGGAGTGTGAGTTAAACGTAAAGTCTTATGAAGAAAGCAAATACAGAATTTCATGCAATATCTACATCATCATCATGCAGGCACAATAATTCTACATGTGCATAGCTATGGATAAAACATCTTGGGAATTTCTCAAGTGAAGTCTTATGGGCATATTATTTAAAGTTCTTTTCATCCTCAAAAATTATGTGCAATAGAGTATGTAAATTGTTTTAATGTTAGTTCAGTTCTTTCTGTCCTGTAGATTGTAAAATTCAAGTTTGTTGGCCCTTCAAAAAGGTGCAGCTCGGGGCGCCTGGGTGGCTTGGTCGGTTGAGCGTCCGACTTTCGCTTGGGTCATGATCTCGCGGTTCGTGGGTTCGAGCCCCGCGTCGGGCTCTGTGCTGACTGCCAGCTCGGAGCCTGGAGCCTGTTTCAGTCTGTGACTCCCTCTCTCTCTGACCCTCCCCTGCTCACGCTGTCTCTCTCTCTCTC